>NW_020954559.1:8129348-8163696 GCF_900497805.2 Vombatus ursinus
TATTTTAAATCACCCCAAGTTAAACAAACAAACAAAAATCCAACCAAATATCCCTATTTTTAGAGAATGTGTTATTTAAAGGATATAATCTGCCACTAATTTCACTTATTTATTTATTTATTTTTAGAGACTCCCCATTTTTTTTTAAAGTTTATGGTGACTGATTTTGCTGACAAGACTCAGTTTCAACAAGAAAAGAAGTGAAATCCAGAAGTACAGATGGCAGGGAAATTCATTTATCTAAAACAGAGGTTCTTAATGAAGTGGTCCATTGATAGGTGTTAGGAAGCCCGATAACATGGATAGGAAAAAATGACATCTCTATTTCAATATAATTGGCTTCTTGATAATCTGGTGAGTTTTTTTTTTTCAGTTTTATTCCTTTAAAAAACATTATTCATGGAAAGGCTCCGTGGGCTTCACTAGACTGTCAAGGGTTTTGTTACATAAAAAGATTAAAATTTCTGATATCAAATGTGTTTATTAAGTTCCTGCTTTATAAAAGGCATTAGTGTGCTAGCGGCCTTTGGGATTGTTGTTTCCCCTGACATCAAGGGGCTTGAAGAAGTCATCAATCACAAAGACAAGATCACAAATGTAAAATGAGGAGTTAAACTGCATGATATCTAAGGTCTCTTATAGCTCTGAAATTCAATTAGTCTGAATTAAAGTGAATTTGGTAAGTGATGTAAGAGAAGTACAAAAAGTTTGTTCAGAATGTTCAGAGAAAGAAAATATTGTATTTTGTCGAGATCAAGAAAGGTTTCATGAAGATAATACTATGGTAAGCTATGATATGGTTGGACGATGATCATAAGCATATTATCACTATATTCAGTAGAAAGGATATTTCAATTAAATTTTTCCTTTACTGTGGAAGTTGTGTGTTCTATTTTGGTGACTTTTATAGGATGATTTTGGATTTGGCATGATATAGTTGTTATAGGGCCAGCCATGTGGTCGGGTTCCAGTGTCTCCTCTGACATATACTTTCCGTGTAACCCTGATCAATTCTTTTAACTTTTAACTTCTCAGTGTCCTGGACGACTCTCTAAGACTAAAAGTTAAATAAAAATATTGCAGATATACATTGGTAGAAGGAGTTTCCTTACTGGGATTAAGTCCTACTTAACTACATGAAAGAAAGATATGAAAGAAAAAAGGACAAAAGAGAAGAAGGCAAGAGCCAAAAATACTAGTATTCACACCTTCTCTCTCATCTGCATTTGTGGAGAGAATTTCTACAGTGGGAGTTCCCTCGGCGATAAAATCACAAGTCCAGCAGTAAATAAACAAACAAAAAATAAGTGAAATCACCATACATGCATTGTATTTCCGTTCATACATACACTTATAAATTATTCGTTTAAGTAGTAGAAGAGTGTCTCATAGTTATATTATCACACTTACTGAAGAAACTTTATTTCTGGTATGGGCAGACCAGCCAACCAAGATTCTCAGTCTGCAATAGAGGAAAAACAAAGTGTACATTGTTGAACTGCGGGTGCTTTTGTTGCTTTGTATCCCAAGTGCCTGGGTGTCAGGTTTTCTTCCATTCTGTCCTTGAATTCCCAGTGCTCTGATAGCTTGTTTTGATCGCTGGCATGCGTATCATCCTTGTTTCCTCTTCTCTTAACCTACTGCAGTTTCAGCAGTGTCTCTGATAGAAAAACATGCTGTGAAGAGAGATGAAAGAACCCAGAGAGGAAGCATCGTCCAATTTCCACTCAGACACAAGTTTGCTGAGGTTAGGATTTGTTTAAGTCAGTGGGGGAAAAAAGAAAGAAATGACAACAACGAATGAATTTTTAAAAATTGTTTTTGGCTTCCAACCATTTATCCTTCCAATGTCACATTTGATTTTTTCCTTATGTGCCAGAATTTTTAAAAAATCAAAACATTTAGACTCGGTAACTGGGAATCTCTTCTATCTTTGTCCACATACATCAATGAAATTGCCATTCTGAAATAACAGAATCACAGATTGTTAGAACTAAAATAAAAATGAGAAAATACCCGGATGGAGATATTCATTTTATAGGTGAAGATATTAAAGCACAAAGAAATGAAATTAAGTGCCCAAGGTCATAAAGCTAATTAGTGGCTGAGGTAAGAGTGTTACAGTGTCATGGATTTAGAACTGAAAGTGAAATCCAAAATCATGTAGTCCAACTCTGTCATATTATATATGAGGAAATAGAGGTACAGATAGTTATCTGACGAAAAATATAGCATATAATAAATAGCATTACTGGGACTGAAGTCAAAATTGTGTATATCTAAGTCCAGGTCTCTTATTGTTACACCACAGTGTCTAAATTATGAAACCTAAGAGGTATAGAGCTTTCTCCTCTTGGATTATTTTTATTTTGTATAGTTGATGATTAAAAACTGCACAATTAGATAGAGACTAGGAGAGAAATTTACTTTATATATTTTCAGACTCATAGGATTTTAAATTCTTATCAGTTGTGTACATAATTTAAGAATAAACACAGATTTACATTTAGAAGTTGGGACTGCTTTGGATAAAGCAGAAGAAATAAAGGAAAGCCATTCAACCTGTTGCTTTAAAAACACTGAGACATAGCTTAGTGGGTGAAAATACTATCTCACGAGATTATTTGGTGCATTAGAAATGGCAATTTCATTTATTTCTAATGGCCTTCAAACATATTAAGCCCCAGCATGATCAGAACCTGCTAGTTTTGAAAATGCTACCAGTAATCTTTTGAAAGAGGTTGTATTCAGCATTTTCTTTTGATTCAGTCCCTCTCTGTATGTCCCTTTTACTTCCTGATGTTCTTGTGTGTCTGTCTTGGGACTGTCATATTAACATACCAAGATAAGAATTCATTTACATCTTCAGCCTAAGGATGACACTATGCTCTTTAATACAGGTTGTCAATTCCAGATTCATCGACCTTGAGGTGGTTATTAAGTGGAAAGATGTGGTGACCTTCAAACTACATACTTAGATATATTCTACAATTTTATTACAGATTAAAGTATTTCCCCATTTAAAAAAATTAAAAATTGAATTTTGTAGTGATATATTAATGTATCATTTTGCTTGAGGATGTTATTACAAAATGTGTGTAATGTTCTTGAAAGATTGTATTTTTTTTACAAGGATGGAATTTCCAAATTTAGGAATACTATTTAAATAGTACACTCTGTCTCAAAGCAATATCCCTCTGTGGAAACTTAAATCCAGATTTAATTCTCAACAGTTGTAATTGGCTCAAGTGCCTGGAAATTTATACACCCAACTTTCCTCTTATATAGTCTCTGTTCTGTTCTAATGCATAATTACTGTATTTTGTATTCTTCTTATTTTTATAAACTGCCTTTGCAAGAATATGGGGGCTTTAAAAAAATTAGACCTGTGATTTCATCTGTGTATGAAATTCATCTTACTAATACAACTAGCCAACTCATCTGTAATTTATAGTTTTAGTGTACCTGGGGGCATTAATAGATTAAATGACTGGTTCAGAGTCACACAGCCAGTATAAGTCATAGTCAGGATTTGAACCGAGGCAGGAGGTGCTGCAATGGATAGAGCAGTGAGTGTGGAATCAGGCAGACCTGAGTTCAAATTCAAACTAAAATACTTACTAGCTGTGTAAACCAGGGCAAGTCACCTAACCTCATTTGCCTCAGTTTCCTGAACTGCAATTTGGGAATAATAATAGCACCTATCTCAAAAGGCTGTTTTGAGAATCAAATGAGACAATATTTGTAAAACATTTAGTGTAAAAACTGGCATATAGTTGGTAGTTAATAAATGCACATTTTTCCTTCTTTTTGATTCCAAGATCTGCCCTTTAGGCACTCTGCGACAGTGTCTTTCAAGTAGATCTCTAAGTAAATTTAATTAAATATCAAACTTTTGTGGAAGGAAATAAAAGAATAAACAAGACTAATGGACAAAGCAGCTAAGAGTAAAGATGAGGCTAGAAACCATGTTTTCATTCTCCTTATCTTGTGCTTAGTCTATTATACTCTGAGGATAAGTACCATGGAGAACAGAGAGAATAAATATATCAAAAGAAGCAAATGGAGGGTCAATTTCACAAGGAAGCAAATTTAAAATTGATAGAAAAGGGGAAGAAATCCTAACAATTTGAGATAGCACAAAATTCCTCATTGAAGAGGCTGGATGGTCATTCATTCATTGATTTATTCAATCAGATCTGTTATTTCATTTATTATTGTGTGTACAATGTGCGGGCATCATGTTAAGTGCTGTAGAGAAACAAAGACAAAACCCAAAATAGTACTTGCCCTCAAGGAGCTTACATTCTCTTGAGGACAAACAAGATATACCCAGGTAAGTAAATGGTGTGTGTGCATATACATATAGATGTATATAGCTATGTACATATATATACATATAAAAGATGTGGAGATGAACATATAAGCAAAAACATATGCATATGTTTGTATTTAATTATCTATGTAAATGGCATCGGTATATGTGCTTATGTATAAATATGGATGTGTATAATAGTTTCAGGGGTATGTAAATTTTTATATTCCTAAATTCCTGTTTAAATGGTTGGATTTTTTGTTTTGGGGTTTGTTTGGTTTTGATTTTTTTTTTTTTGGTTTTGTAGCATATTTAAGGGGTTGGTGTTCCACATTTCATATGATCAACCCTTGGAAGACTGATCCAAATTTAACTCACTTTTACCTAATTAAGTCTGCCTAAATTTTCTCCCCAGACCAGTCCATCCTCCACTCAGCTGTCAAAATAATCTTTCTAAGGTCATATCTAACCATGTTATCCCCTTCCCTATTTGATAAACTCCACAGTGGCTTTTTAACATCACTAATATCAAATATAAAATCCCATTTGGTGATGAAAGACCTTCACAATTTTCACCTTTATGCACTTGAACATACATTCATGCACTTACACACATACACACATGTACACACACATACCTCATATACACATATCTTTCTTTGCAAATTGCCACAGACTCTTCAATCTAGTGATAATAACCCCCTTGTTGTTTCTCAAACAAAATACTCCGTCTCCCTGCTCCAGTATTGTTCTGTGCCTATTCCCAAGCCTAGAATTCTCTCCCTTTTCATATCTATGTTCTTGTTTTCCTGGTTTCCTGCAAGTCTCTGCTAAAATCCTACATTCTACAAGAATCTTTTTCTGATCCCCTTTAATTCTAGTGCCTTCCCTCTGTTAATTGTCTCTATTTTTCCAATATACATATAGCTTATCTGTATGTAGTTTTTTTGCATATTGTCCCTTTATTAGACTGTGAGCCCCTTAGGGACTGTGACTTTTTTTTAACCTTTCTTTGTATTCCCCAATTCTTAGCACATAACCTAAAATACATAGTAGGTACTTGACAAATATGTGATTGATTGAATATGTAAATATATATTATATATATACATGTATATATGTAGATATATATCTATATCTACATACATATATATGTATATTCCTCTCTGCTTATTGGTTCTCTTGTTTTTGACCCCTTATATTTACCTAGAAGTATAATACTAGTGTATCTCCTTCCCTTTGTAACTTCCACATAGATCAGTGTCTCCTCTAAGCAAAATCTTCATGCCTTAGCTGCACTGAAGTGGAGACATGCTTTAAAGCCCCTGCCAAAGCTTTACGTCCACACTAGCATTAATCACTCAAACAAGGATTAGTGGCATCTAAATTTTCATTAAAAAAAAAAGCAGAATAAAGTTAGAATAATTTAAATGATCACTGGAGAGGAGGAGTGGAACAGGCTATTCAGGCAGGAAGAAATAGTTGGCTTATGGTGCTGGCTACAGAGGCTGAATCACTTTCTCATTTTAATTCAGGAGTTCTTAATCCTGGGTGTGAACTTTAAAAAATATTTTGATAACTTTATTTCAATAGAATTAATTTCCTTTGGAAAACTATATATTTTACTTAATTTATTCTTTAAAAAATATTTTTCAGAGAAAGTGACAATAGACTTTGTTGGAGTGACATAAAGGTCCAAGAAAGAAAGGAACAAACAAAAGGTTGAGAATTTCTGCTTCAATTCATCCTTACTTGAAGGAAAGAAGAATAAAATTTAGATAATTTGAGAAAAGAGAAGGCGATAGGATGATAGTCAATACAGAAATTATCAATAAAGTATCTAGTAACCTAACCAGTATAGTCTGAAGATATTGGAAAACTGGAATAAAGTTATTAATGATATGGTTGGTTTCCTATATTTGTTTTAATTTCATTTGAAACCAGGGAAAGGGAGGTATCTCGACTCATTGTAGTTATTTTCTGGCCAACCACCCCTCAGTTCTCAGCAATTTTTCAGGCTCTTTTCTGCCACAATAGCCCCAAAAGATGCCAATACACAGATGTTCACAGGGTAAAGGTGAAGAAATATCCGAGTAAGGTGAGAACATCTAACATCTTAATCAGCTCCCATGTATCTACATGGAATTTATATATGACCCTAGAGCTAATAGGAAACCACTGGAGTACATAGGAGAAGTAAAATCATCACACCTGCACTTTAGGAAAATAATTTTGTTAGCTGTATTAGGGATAGATTGGAATGAGAAGGGGTATGAGGCAGAGAAACCAATAAAGGGTCATTTGCAGCAGTTTGGTCAACAATTAGACAAGAGCTTGAAATAGGATGGTGGCTGAGTTAGTTGAGAGACAAGGATCCTTACAAGAGATGTTATGGACATAGAAATGACAGGATCTAGCAATTTATTGGACATGTGAGGTGAGTGAGAGTGAGGGGTCAAACATGACACTGAGATTGTGAGCCAGAGTGACTGGACAGGTTCCTTGCAATGTAACAGAGAATTTTGAAGAAAAAAAAAGTAGATTGGGGACAAGGGGAATGATGAATTCTGTTTTGGCATTTGGAATTTAAGATGCTTCCAGAACATCAGATTTGAAAGGTCCAATAGGTAAGAGGAAAGCCAGAAAAGAACAATGCAGCACCTCTTCTTCCCCTGCCCCGCCCAAAAAAATACTGTGAGAATATCCTGGAGAAATAGGTGGTTAACATTGTCAAATGCTGCAGAGAGGTCAAGGACTCCATTCTGCGTAAAGCTTTACCTCAACTACCACTCTCAATTACAAGTGAGTGCCCTATCTTACCAAATTACTGAGTATTTATTCTGCATATCTTTATATGTGGATATGTTGTCTCTCCATCTAGAATGCTCAGAGCTCATTGAGTGCAGAGACTATTTCATTTTTGTCATTGTGTCACAAGCACACAGCACAATGACTGGCCAATATTTACTGATTGAATCAGTGATAGATCTTAAGCCAGATTGTAAAGAATTGAGAGTGTAGTCAAAGGGATGTGGATGTATAGAATTTAAATGACTTTTTCTAGCAATTTGGCTGAGAAAGAGAGAAGAGAAGAAGATAGGATGATAGCCAATCCAGAAATTATCAATAGAGTATCTAGCAACCCAATCAATGTAGTCTGAAGATATTGGAAAACTGCAATAAAGTTATTAATGATCTGCTTGGTTTTCTATATTTGTTTTAATTTCAAACAACTTGAATTTTGAAACATGAACATTGGGACAATCATTTATCTCATAGAATGATAAAGGCTTAAAGGTATTCTTAGGCTTAACAGTGAAGGATCCTTCATAATATAATCATGTGCTTGCTTTTCCCTGCAAAGGAAGTTAACCTTTATCCTACATATGTGCTAATGTACAATGTAATCAATATAGCATTCATCTATTTGTGAGTTTTGGGGTGATCTCTAAGGTCTGTTTTTACTCTGAGTCCTATGAATCGACTCATTCAAAGAAAAACTACTTTGGAAGCTATGCTGTTGAGAAGATGCTTCTCTTAGAACATGCGTTACCAAAAGCAGATGTCTTGTTCTAAGATCCTGTTGGATCAGAAAAATCCAAACAAGCTATTCTGGGAGTATCATAAGACTTCAAAAATTTCCATTGACAGGGCTCTTTTTTATCTACAAACAGCAATTTGGGCCACAGACTATTATTCCATCCTTGGGTATAGATTTATGTAACTAGAAATTTGGTAACTGTCTCATCTTAATGTGGGCAGGTATTTATATCTAGAAATTTAAGACTAGTTAATAACACTTTATAACTAATTTGAAAAGATGAGAAAAGGAGAAAGAGAGAAACAGACAGAAAAAGAGAAAGAGAGACAGAGAAAGAGAGAGAGAGAGAGACAGACAGACAGACAGACAGACACAACATTTTTTCCTTTCTATGAGAAATGAGGCAGGCCAAGCCAGAACAGTTCACTGTCTTTCTCTGTAAATGGTGTTGTCTTTATGGATGTCAACTGTTATGTTTTGCCTTATCTGGTTTCTGTTTACATATTAAACAGTCCTAAGTGAAAGGCAGCTTTTCCACACAATACAGAATACATTGTTCCTTTGTATTCACATGGCAGATTAAAGACCAAACAATAATATGGTGTTTGTAGTCTATAATCCTCTGACTCTGTGAATGTGGTCTGCTTGTTTGTTTTTAACTAGTAATATCTCCTATTTATATTTGATCTTTCATTCCCAGAGCACTTTATATACACACAGGCAAGCACACAAAAGATCAGTTCATGTACACTGAGATGCAATCCCCGCTGAGCATGGGCACTGCCAGCTGTTTTAATGTGTAAAGCAGCAAGACACAGCAGGTTAGGGCAGGAAGAAGAAGAATGTAGGCCCTTGAAATACTAAGTCTGCTTTTTAGCAAAAGATTGCTGGTGTTCATATTTAATATTCAAATCACGGCCCTAGTACACCCACAATAATTATGCCAAGGAGATAGTATAACCTGCTCTGTAGTGCTGGGGAGGTGCCTACTTTTATAGAGTCCACACTGAAAGGAAATTCCTGTGTGGATTCTTTTGTTAACAAATAACCTTCATCCAAAGTAGTGCTGCAGGCTAGCTTTCCTCCAATGTTCACAGGTGGAAGGGCCTCTTCCCTGTACCCTCTTTTCTCCTCAAAAAAGTTAAGCTATCAGGAAAGAAAAATGCCTTGAAGCAATGACCTAACCTGAAAGTTATATCTTCACAAGCAGCCAGTGTCCCTTTCTAGGGCAATCGGTGTAAAGAAATGCAACATTTCATGGAAGGGAACAAAAGCACAGATTGATCAAGCTTGTTTGTAACTGACCCATTTTAATTAAGGTTAAATGGTAGCTAAAATCCTTTCTCCTCTACAGGACAAAAAGTGTTTTACATTGGCTTAACAGAACTCATGCTGCTGATTTGATAAGCTTCTTTCTTTGTAAATGAAAGCAGGATGGTGTTATGTGCATGTAGGTGTATTTCCCTTGGATGACCCGGAGGGAGGGGATGAGACTTGCAAACCGGGTCAGACAAAATATATGTGTGCTATTTTTATTAAATATATACAATACATATATATTCTGCTGATAGTTATAGAAAATGGGGGATAGGAAGAAACAAACAAGGGAATGTTTGAATAAATTCAGATAAAGTCTCGGGAAATCCAGGTAGAGTGGTGCTGATGGGAAATTGGACTTCACTCTGCATTCAGTACAAGCTGCTTCATCAGAACTGTCATTTGCAATGCATTACAATTGATAGAAACTTATTGTGAAATATGAATAAAAGGCCTACATTTAAAAATTAAGGGAGTTGGTAGCATAGTAGATCTGAGACTGGAGTCAGGAAGAATTGAGGCAAATGCAGCCTCAGACACTAACTATGTGACCTTGAGCAAGTCAATCAACTTGTTTGCCTAAGTTTTCTTATCTGCAAAATAGAAACAATAATAGCACCGACTTCCTGGTTTGTCGTGAGTATCAAATGAGATAAAAATTGTGAAGTGCTTAGCACAGTGCCTGGCACATAGTAAAAGCTATATAAAAGTGTTATTAATTAATTATTACCTAAAAAAGCAAGGCTTATACATAGCTGGAATAGACCTCAAAAATTTACTGGAAGGAAGAGGACAAGTGACACGTCAGACTTGGCATTTGAATGTTTTCTGAATCCGTCGTACTCATGTAAATCCACACAGGCAGAGATTCTTTTTAGCCTTGATGGCTGGTAAATGACCTCCAGGTTAGTCCACTGCTGTGTGTGTTGTAACATTCATAATTGGGGAAGAGTACATTCCCACTTGGGAGGAAGGCACATGACATTTTCAAAAAATTCCTTCTTAAAGACTTTAAAAAATGACAAGGCACAGCCCTGAGTAAGTTAGTCTTCTTGAATAGCCAAGACAAATTCCTGAATCACAACAAAATGAAAGTAAACACCAGGACATGCTCTTGGGACCTAAGCAATAAGAGAGGACCTCATGCAAATCAGGTAATGGACCTAAGAAGAAACCATCTATTGTACTCCAGTTCTTTTTCTCTCTTTTGATTTGGTGGTTTTAGAACTCCATGAATGAACTTGTGAGTATAGGAAAATTTCAAAAGCCACCATAATTTGAACAGACTCAGGGAAGGATTATGTCTAAGTAGAAGGAAGTCTGTCAAGTTAAGTTATATTAACCAATGAGTTGGGACCACTACAGCTACTGCAGCCCAAATACAAATTTCATAAGGCATATGAAAAAGAAGTTTACTTCATCCTACCAAATAGTCTACCTAGAAAGCCAATCTTGTGCAAATGGTAAAATAATAACATTTAAACAGAGTCAGATTGTTGGTAGGAATTGTTAAAAATAAAAGTACTTCATCTGAAATGTAATCTAAACAACCCCTTTATTCCTTCCCATATTTAATAGAAAACTCTTCTCTTCAATTCGTTAAGTGTATATGGAACTTAAGGCAATTTCCCACATATTCTCAAACCTGAACATGTAATCATCATGGTCTCAAAGTGTTCTTTACTATTTTATTTAACTGTAAAACTGAGGAATGTTAGAGAACTTTGTGGTAGTTTCAAATAAATGAAAAATGAAAAAAAATACCTTAGAAATTTACCATAGGACAACAGGGACAAGCTATTTTATTTTGGCAGAATTTTTCTATTATTTCCAGAAGTAAGGATGATTTTTGTAAGTAATCCATTTGAGTAGCTAAATAACCTAATTTCAAATGGAACTGACCTACTTAACTAACTTATCCCCTCACCTGTTATAGGTGGAAAGAATCTAAACAATGAATAATTTGCAGAGGGAAGAAAGACATATATTATGAATATGGAAAATATTTAATATGCATTTCATAATATAGTTTTGTTTTCTTCTGTGCAGTTGCTACACACTTATTCCCTTGAAAATATTCATGATTTTACCAATTTCTGACAATTATTACCTGTGTGAAGGTTGGCAAGACACTTCTCTCTGGGCCTCAATTTCCTCCGCTGCAGAATGGGAATATTGGACTAAATGACTTTTATATTTCCTTTCTGCTCTAAATCTATAATCCAATGAAATAGACATGGCTGATTGTGAGATTTTTAATGCTCTAATATAATTTTAATTATCAAATGAAGTGAAAAATGTATGATTAAACACCATTTTTACTAAAGACATGCACATAAATATGCCTGGTGAGAACAGATCTAAAAGATCGTGTTCAGTTCTTGGTACCACATTTTAAAAGGAACATTGACAAAATAGAATGTGTTCAGGGAATAGTGGCTGGGATAATTAGGGGACTCAGAATGAAAACATATATGGAACTAAGAATGTTTAATGTATAAGAGAAAAGACTTGGGGGGAGGGGGAGTTGGTGGGAGAGGACAATGATAACTGTCTTTAAATGTTTAGAACTAAATCAAGTGAGTGGAATATAAAGGGAGAGAGTACCTAAATTAGTATTAAGAATTGCTTCCTAAAATATGCAGCCTCTTGAAAATGAAAGTGGCAGTTAGTTCTCCAATCTTTTTGAGGTATCCAAACAGAGATTATATACTATTGTCAAAGATGTCATCGAGTTGGCTCAAGATTCAACTAGACACCTTTGGATCCCAGTCAGTTCTAAATCAATATTAGTATCAATATCAGTAACAATAAGTAGCATTTAAAAAATTTTTAAAGTTTAAGGCAGTTAGGTGGTTCAATGGATAGAGTGTTAAACCTTCGGTCAGGAAGACTAGGAAAAAGGAGGCTTACGAAAGTCATTGAAGGAGATTATTCAGCTTCAAAGAAGTCAAGGAGGAAGAAGACTGAGAACGACCATCACTTTTAGCAGCTGAGGTTACTGGTCATCTTTGATAGGCTGTTTCAGAATATCAAAGAGGTCAGAAACCAGGTTGCAAGGGGTGGCTAAGAGAATGGCTAGGAAGCGGAGGTATTGATTATAGACAACTCCATGAATTTAGTCATAAAATGGAGGAAAGCTGTAAGATTTCAGGTTGAGTCAATTACAGAGTCAAACAAAGGCTTTTAAGGATGGGGAGGCTCAAAGGTAGTGGAAAGAAGCTAATGGAGAGGAGATATTGAACAAAACTGAAAAAAGAAATACTCAATGTGGCAAATGCTGAGAAGAGATGGGAGGGGAATCTGATCATGAGTTCAAGTCAACAGGTTTACTTTGGAAGGAAAAAGGTCCCTTTCCTTAAAATATTAAAGCAAAGGGAAGATGGATTAAAAATGATAAGAGGATTGCCATGCTGTAGTTGAGATCTATCAAAATGAACTGGGAATTTGGTTAGCTTGGAGGAAGCATCTGGAGTTAAGGACTGGTAAAGTGAGAATGGCAGAAGGAAAATGGAACAAGAAAAGTAAGAGTGAGAGAGATTTGATCGTTTATGGTGTCAAGACTGAATTAAGGAAACTGAGGACAGAGCAGAGGTAATGGATTAGAAGATAGGGAGGGACTTGAACTTGTCATAATTATAATGATCATGATGATGATTAATTATCATCATAATAGTTCTTTATTGTTTATAAAACTTTACAAATATTACTTGATTTTGTTCTGAACAAAACAGAGGAGGTACTATTGTTATCATTATAAAGCACTTCTTATGAAGTGCTATCTGGATAGTAGAGATATTGATACACCTATCTATATCTGCATTTATATCACTACATCTTTTACATATTATAAAGGATGAGAATCACATATTTTACTATAAATCAGTTGCAAAATAAGCTTCACATTTGGAAACATCACTTACTTATTATAGGAAACAGTTCCCCTCAGTTAATTACATTTGCTACAATTCTTAAAAAAAAAGTTCCTTAATTTTTTCCCTAGGTTGCTATTCACTTCTGACTTACATGCACTATGAATCACTAAACCAAAAACTTCCATTATAAGAATTATATATACCTCCAGATAACCTAGGTCTCTTTGATCATTTCAACAATTTTAAAAAGTTTAATCCTCTGGAAGATTAAGAAGAAAAAATTGATCTAGGGCTCTTACTGAGACCACACAGGACTGAGAGCCTGATACACTAAATTTGACGTTTGAAATTTCAATCAACTAGTAGTATGACCATGGCCAAATCACTTGCCTCACTGGGATAAAGTCTGTTCTTCTTTAAGAAGAGGAAGTTGAAACAGAAAATCTGCAAGGTCCATTCCATCTTTAACATCCTCTAACTAAATGGAAATTGAAAATGTGAAAATTCACACATTTACTATTTTCTCTTAAGGATGGATAAATCAAGTGTCTTTGTAAAGTATAATGATATGATATACCTAGTTATTCTTGAGCACTTTAGCTACGTCAAGCAATAATTAAATGGACACTTTCCATTTTCCACAAAAAAAATCATACTGGCATTTTCCCTGCTATATGTGACCCCATTTTTTAAACAAATAAACTTTTTTCATTTAGTATTTTATTTTTCTCCAGTTACATGTTAAACACAATTTTTTACATTTGTCTTTTAAAACTTGGAATTCCAAATTCTCTCCCTTCCTCCTTCCCAACCCTCCATCTCCCACTGAGAAGGCAAGCAATTTGATACAGGTTATACATGTGTAGTCATGCAAAACATTTCCATAATAGTCATGTTGTGAAAGAAAACATAGACAAAAAAACTCAAGAAAAATAAAATTTTAAAAAACATGTTTCAATCTGTATTCATACACCATCAGTTCTTTCTCTAGGGATGGATACCATTTTTTTATCATAAGTCCTTCAGAGTTGTGTTGGATCATTGTATTGCTGAGAATAGCTAAGTCATTCACAGCTGATCATCACAAAATATTGCTATTACTTTGTACACAGTACATTTCATTTTGCATCAGCTCTTTCTAGGTTTTTCTGAGCGCATCCTGCTCATCATTTCTTATAGAACAACAATAGTCCATCACAATCACATACTACAATTTGTTCAGCCATTCCCCAATTGATGGGCATCCCCTCAATTTCTTTGCTACCAGAAGAGAGCTGGTATAAACATTTTTGTACATATAAGTCCTTTTCCTTTTTTTTTTTAACACTTTTGGGATACAGACCTAGTAGCACTATTGCTAAGTTCAAAGGGTTTTATGTATTTGGTTTTATAGTCCTTTGGGCATAGTTGCAAATTGTTCCACAGAATGGTTGAATCAGTTCACAACTACACCACCAGTGCCTTAATGTCTCATTTTTCCCAGATCCCCTCCAACACTGGTCATTTTTCTTTTGTCTCAGTCAATCTAATAGGTATGAGGCAGTACCTCAGAATTGTTTTAATTTGCATTTCTCCAATCAATAGTGAGGTAGGGCATTTTTTTCATATGGGTATAGATAGCTTTGATTATTTCATCTGAAGACTGTTCATATACTTTGATCATTTATCAATTGGAGAGTGGCTCTTATTTTTATAAATTTGACCCAGTTCTCTATGTGTTTGAGAAATGAGACCTTTATCAGAGAAACATGCTTCAAAAAACTGTCATAGTTACTATTGCTATTTCCCTCCATCCTATTTCCCCTGTTTATTCCATTCTCTCTCTCCTTTCATCCTGTCCCTCCTCAAAAG
Organism: Vombatus ursinus; assembly: GCF_900497805.2. Classification (NCBI taxonomy): domain Eukaryota; kingdom Metazoa; phylum Chordata; class Mammalia; order Diprotodontia; family Vombatidae; genus Vombatus; species Vombatus ursinus. Next base: position 8,144,248 of record NW_020954559.1, read on the forward strand.
TGTTTTGTTTCTAACTACCCTCTTCCTCCATCTGCTCTCTCTTCTCCCATCCGCTTCTCCTCCTACTTTCTTGTAGGGTAAGATAGATTTCTATATCCAATTATTCCCTCTTTGAGCCAGTTCTGATGAGAGCAAGGTTCACTCACTCCCCTTTATCTTCCCCCTCTCCCTCTCCACTGTAAAAGCTTTTTTTTTGCTTCTTTTATGTGAGATAATATACTTCATTCTACCTCTCCCTTTCCCTTTCTCCCTGTACATTCCTCTCTCACCCCTTAATTATTTTTTTTTGATATCATCCTTTCATATTCAAGTCTCCTTCTAACTGCCCTAATAAAGAGAAAGGTTTTTTTTTTTTTTTTGAGTTGCAAGCATCATCTTTCCATGTAGGATGTAAACAGTTTAAGTTTACATTATGAAGTTCTTTATGATTTCCCTTTCCTATTTACCTTTTTATACTTTTGTTGAATCTTGTATTTGAAAGTCAGATTTTCTATTCAGCTCTGATCTTTTCCTCAGGAATGCTTGAAAGTCCTCTATTTCATTGAATGACTTTTTTCCCCTGAAGGATTATACTCAGTTTTACTGGGTAGGTGATTCTTGGTTGTAATCCTAGCTCCTTTGCCCTCCAGAATATCATATACCAAACCCTATGATACTTTAATGTAGAAGCTGATAAATTTTGTGTTATCCTGACTGTGACTGCACAATATTTGAATTGTTTCTTTCTGGCTGCTTGCAACATTCCTGGGAGTTCCTATTTTAGCATCTCTTTTAGGAGGTTATATGTGGATTCTTTCAATTTCTACTTTACCTTCTGGTTCTAGAATATCAGGACAAGTTTCCTTGATAATTTCTTGAAAGATGATGTCTAGATTCTTTTTTTTTTTATTATGGCTTTCAGGTAGTCCAATAATTTTTAAATGTTCTCTCCTGAATCTATTTTCCTGGTCCATTGTTTTTCCAATGAGATATTTCATATTGTCTTCTATTTTTTTCATTTTTTTATTTTGTTTCATTGTTTCTTGGTTTTTCATAAAGTCATTAAGCTTCCATTTGCTCAATTCTAATTTTTAAGGAATGATTTTCTTCACTGAGCTCTTGTAACTCTTTTTCCATTTGGTGAATTCTGCTTTTTAAGAAGTTTTTTTCTTCAGTGAATTTTTGTGGCTTTTTTCCATTTGGGCAATTCTGCCTTTTAAGGCATTCTTCTCCTCATTGGTTTTTTGTAACTCTTTTACCATTTGGCCTAGTCTGTTTTTTAAGGTGTTATTTTCTTCACATTTTTTGGTGTCTCCTTTCCCAAGCTGTGAACTTGTTTTTTATGCTTTTCTTGTATCACTGTCATTTGTATTCCTCAATTTTTCCTCTATCTCTCTTACTTGATTTTCAAAATCCTTTTTGAGCTCTTCCATGGCCTGAGACCAACTGAGCTTTGACTTTGTTATATTCTTTGGGGTATGTTTTGATTTTCCTTGTCACCATACTAACTTTCTATGATTAGAATATTTTTCCTGTTGTTTTGCTCATTTCCCCAGTCTGTTACTTGACTTTTAATTCTTTCTTAAAGAAGGGCTTTGTTCCCAGTGTGGAGGGCTCACTGTCCCAAGCTGCAGGGGCTTTATATAGGTGTTTTCAGAGACACTTCTAGGGACCTGCAAGTTTTCAGTTCTACCAGGGTGGTATGATCTAAGGAGAGGTATTTACTACTGTCCTGGCCTACGCAGCGATCATAAGCACTCTTTTCTGCCCTGTAACTGTGAGGAGTATTCTCATTCCACTGTGGCCACAAGCTCTGTTATACTAGTGCTCCTCCTCACCCTGGGACTGCCACCCAGGACTTGTGACCTGAATCTGAGTATGGGTAAAGCAACAGAGTCTTGCCCCCAGTTCCAGCAAAGAGACCCCTGTAACCTCCTGGGGATTCAGTCATCCTGAGACCTGCTCCTGGTTTGCTTGGGCCCAGTCTGCACTGGCATAGCCTATTCTGGGCTGTGCTCCTCTCTCACCCTGGTGCAAGAGACCTTTCCTGCTGACTTTCTAAGTTGTCTTGGGCTAGAATATTGTTTCATTCCATCTTTTTGTGGGTTCTGCTGCTCTACAATTGTTTAGGGTCATCATTTAAAGGTATTTGAAATTATTTGGGTGAGAGTTAAGGTGAGTTTCTGCCTTACTCCACCATCTTGGCTCCACCCCTTACCTATCCTTCCACTTTAAGGTATAGTGTTCTTGATAGTTCTTAATAGATCAATTTGCAAAAAAAGAACACACTAATGACACTGAGGTGGATAATAATATCTGAAATCCTAAATTAGCTGCATGAAACATCATGTTCTTTGCTGAGTCATCTTTTTACCAGATTTCAGGCTATAGAAGAAAACTCGAACAAAACAAAATCTGAAAGAGCCATTAACAAAAGCAGTATTTAAAAAAAAAAAGATTTTGACAAAACCTTGTTAGTGGAGTGTCAGTTTTGTTATTGTTTTCTAGATGAATTCTTTGTATAATCTTAATTTCAAGCTATGATCATAACAGGGAAAGGAAAGGTAGTAGCTGCGTAGGTTGTGACAATGAAAGGGACGCTACCAGGAATACTTTTTTTGAAGTATTAAGTTAAATGTACATATTTTAATGCCAGAACATCCCAATCTCTTTGAATTGATAGATCCAAGAATTTGAAGAGGCCTTGGATGTCCCTACCTCTTAGACTAGAATTTATTCTACAGGACCCTTGACAAGTAGTCATCTGGACTCTTGACCTTTAGTAATGATGAATGCACGACTCTCATGAGAAATCCCATTTCACTTTTGTTTCTAATTTGTGTCTTACTTATTTTGACCCCAAAATCTGCCTCTTTAATATATACACATATATATATATACACAGGTATATATACACATACGCATACACATATGCATATAGGTATGTAAAGACATATGCATATATGTAGATATAGGTGTATGTATATACACATGTATATGTACATGTATGCATATCTGTGTGTATATGTATAACTGTACATAAATATGTGTATACATGTATACACACATGTGTATGTTACATGTATGTGTGTGTGTATGTGTATGTATTAAAGAGGCAGATTTGGGGCCAAAATATATTTATGTACTTATTCAATTTTATATATATATATATATTATTTGTATATATATTAAAATATATTTATATATATTCACATATATGGAGGGGGAGAGCATTCCTTAATTCTTACTTCCAGGGTTAAACAGAAAAAAAAAATCTAGGGGCAGCTAGGTGGTGAAGTGGATAAAGCCCCAGCCCTGGAGTCAGGAGGACCTGATTTCAAATCTGGCCTCAGACACTTGACATTTAATAGCTGTGTGTCCCTGGGCAAGTCACTTAACCCCATTGTCTAGCAAAAAAAAGAAAAAAAATTTAGTCTTTCTTCCAGATGACAACACAGAGAGCTATCATTTTCCCATTATATCTCTTTTTCCCCTCTGACTAAAAATCCCCAGTTACTTCAGCTAATCTTTGTATAATACAATTTTTTAATCTCATCGCCACCATGGTTGCCCTCTTCTAAATGAGTTTGAAAACCTTGAACTCACTTTTAAAATAGTATGTGCAAAGCTAAACATATATGAGTTGACAAATGTACAGGAGAAAACTATCATGTTTCAGTTCTTTTTTTTTTTTTTTTAAGCCATGAATAGACTTGGTAAGCTTGATTTTAATTCCAGGCAAATTTTAAGAAAAATGATTAATGGAACAGTTTGTGAATGCTTAAAAAGGGAAAGTGATCACCACATACTGGCATTCCTTCACTAAGAACAAATCAGCCAAAATAATCTAATTTCCTTTAAAGACAATGTTATAGTATAATGTCCAGAATTTTGCTCATGAGAGTTTCCCATTTTTCTGGAGACAACTTTCTTTCCAATGATCTCAGGCCATTGTATCCTACTTATCATCTCCTTGAAGGGACCAAGAGAGTCTGGAACCAGGCTAAATTGGTTCAACTGATGTTTAAATTTTTAAAGTGAACATTTACAACTGGGAAATATGCAAATACCATAAATTAGGTCTAAATTTATTGTTTTGTTGATTTTCTAGGCTTAAGAAAGTGATAGAAAAAACCTTAACAATGCAGAATTAGCTTTAAAGTGTGTAATACATGCATTCCCTGCCCCCCCAGAAAGTTGGTTGCTAAACATTTACCATCATATTCTTCTTGTGAAGGTGAGTTATTAGAATCATCAAGAAGCCCTTTATAGCTGTCATATCTTTCCCTTATGAGTGCCATGTTCCTTGGGGAGTTGGCACACTGAATTGAAATTGAAGATTAGTTTCATGGGATACCTTGTCATTACCCTTGATTTTAGTATTATCATGGCAACCATGATCTGTCCTGGAACTTCAACTCACCATTAATTGTTTTTAAACTCGTGAAATGTACAAATGGGAAGACAGCTTTCACATTTACTTTCTTTGCAATTCTACAGTTGTAAGATATTGCCCAGAAGGAAAAATAAGTCCCTTTACTAATCATAAGTTACAAATGTATTAGTTTGGCATCCATTCAAAAAATTTGCAAGGAATCTTGTCCTTTTACTTGACTATGAATAGTTAAAGGAAGCCTTGGGAAACTGGTGACATAAATAAGCTATGGTACCACAAGTGTTCTTCTTTCAGAGGGCAGAACAAGTGTTCTGTGTTGACATTCCTGTAAGCATACCAATAAGTACATTATGTTCAGGTGTTTGTGTGTGATTTCCTTTGCAGTGGGAGACCAAAGTTGGCTGAAATGGTTTATAACCACAGGAGCTTGACAGTCTGCCAAGCCATAATGTTATTCGTTGTTTTTGTTGCTTTCTTTTTTATTTTTCTCCTCCACAGGTATCTGAACCGGTCCATACTGGAAGACACATCCATAGCAGCAAGCACTGTTAACAGAGAGAAAATGGCTACTCTGAAACAAGCTTTGATTGCTGTTGGATTTGGTAATTTGGTGAGTTGTGCCCATCATACATGTTTCACTGAGATCCCATATTTAACCGAGATAGAAGAGGTTATATGAAATTTATATCAACAAGCACACAAGAGAAATAATAGTTCTAGCTTCCTATTTGTAGAAGACCAAAACACTAAGGAATGAAATATTGGATTCATTTGGGAAATTATACAGTCACTTGTACTGTAGATATTTTGAAAAGAAAAAAGAAAAATACACTTAAAGATTCATCAATATCTAGAATAGATGCCAAGCTGAACAATCAGATTAAAGAATGTATCAATAGGGGCAGGTAGGTGGAGCAGTGGATAGAGCACCAGCCTTGAAGTCATGAGGACCTGAGTTCAAATCTGGCCTCAGACACATAACACTCACTAGTTGTGTGACTCTGGGCAAATCATTTAACCCCAACTGCCTCACCAAAAAAAAAAAGATGTATCAATAACAAAAAAAATCTAATGCTACAGATGGAAACTTCTGAAATTCTACAAGTCTATATTTCTTTTCCAAATTACCTCCACTTTTTCTCAGTCCAAATGATAACTGCCAGAAATGTAAGGTGACACATATTTATATATATATATGTATATATATGCACATATATACACACACATATGTATACATATACATATATATGTATATATACATACATATATACACACATACACACATATATACTATATATTATATATGCACATAAATATATATATATACATACACACATGCATATATTTATACAGATATTCAAACTTCACAAAGTTCTCTCTGTCCCCTTTTCCCAAGATTCTTAAAAGGAGAAAGGGTGACATTTTGAACTCCTTTTTCTTTCCCCTAACCAAATAGGAACAACTGTTGTGAGTATGAGTGTACTTGTGTATGTGAATGTGTGACAATGACAATGAGAAGGTCTGGAGAGCAGCCTAGGCCAGGGATAGTGGTGTGAGGTGGTGATCTTCTATTGAGAAAAGTAGGCTATTAACAGAGAAAAGTGCTGCTTGGAAATGATTCATTAGGGGCAGCTAGGTGGCGCAGTGGATAGAGCACCAGCCCTGAAGTCAGGAGGACCCGAGTTCAAATCCAGCCTAAGAGACATAACACTTACTAGCTATGTGACCCTGGGCAAGTCACTTAACCCTATTGCCTAGCCAAAGAAAATAAAATAAATAATAAAAAAGGAAATGATTCTTTCACTGTCTTGCATTCTCTCTGAGCCTAGATCTTTGCTTTTTCATTCACAGTGCCTCTATCTCACTTGGATTCTCCTTCCACCCCCATTTTCTATCTTTTCTCTGTCTCTCTTTCTCTATCTTTCTCCTTTTCCATCTCTGAATTTCCATTTGTTGCCTCCTCCTCTTCTCACCTGAGCTTGAAACTTTAGTCCTGTGTGAGAATTCTGGCACGGAAATAAGTTTTGTGTGTGTGTGTTGTTCTTTCTGATGTGTTTCCTTGAAAACAATCCTATATTTCTGGTTACAGAGTGGATGTTTATTGGATATTTTTCCCTTGTTGATAGAAAAAAAGAGCAAGAAAAAAGGAGATAAGAACCTATAGAATCCAGTCAGTTAGTTGGTCAGTCAACAAGCATTTATTATGTGCTTACTATATGCCAGGCACTTTGCAGATTGGCTAATTTGCTTTTGTATAATCTAGTCCTCTGATCCTAACCTTTTACATTTGTACAGTTAAGTCCACTTATACCAGTGCCTCATTATGATGTGGCATGGAACTTGTTTTCTCAATGTGTGCCATGGAACCTCTTCTAGCCTGTGAAGGCTTCAAGGTCTTGTAACAGGTTGTGCATCTCTTGTCTGAGGACCAGCAAGCCTTAAAGAGGTTCATCACCAAGTTCCCTATGGAGTGATGACTTCTTCAGTCACAGAAGCTGTCAAAATGATCTTCTATAGTAATGAATGTAACCTACGCTAATACATAGGCTGAGGAAACAGGACAGGTCAGTGGAAAAAGCATTGGTTTTGAAACCAGAGGACAGGGTTTGAATCATGGCGGTACCACTCACTAGCTGGCTTACCTTCAGCAAGCCACTCCACCTCTTCTGTAAAATGAATGAAGTGGACATAACGAACTCTGAGGCCACTTCAGTTCTAAAGCTGCAATTTTACGAAATTATAGATTCTAGAAGTATCAAAGGAGCTTTATTAAGAATTGAATCCTGGGAAAGAGTCCTCTTTACAAATGTTATACACACACATATACACGTATAAATACACACATACATGTACAATGTACACATACTTGCTTATGTGAGTGTATGTAATATCCTATTAAAATTTCCTTTACTCTGGATCTCTTGATAGAGACTGGAAACTTCTTTTTCTGAGATGAGGTTTTTGAGCAGCTTTATTTATTCATTTCCTTATCATAGCTTTTACTTTGTTTTGCCCATTTCTGCATCTTCTTTGCCCCATACTTACTTCTGTTTTTATTTAGGTATTTTCCCTTCTTTTTTCTATTTTCTAGGGAGTCTTCCACTATGAATTTTGTAAGTAAATATTAATACAGGAAAAATAACCAATTAAACAAAAAAGTGTTTGAAACTATCTACCTGTTGCTTCTTACCCTTATATTCAATAGAAAATTTTCTCATTTTTCTAGCCCCTTATTCCCAAAAAGAGTTTTTTGCTGAACTGTCCTTTTGCTGAGTTCTACCTAAAATATCAGGGTATTGAAAGCGTTTTGTGGGGATACTTCATCAAATACCACTTTTTTATTTATATAGAGGGATCTAGCAGATTTTTTTCCCTTCAAAACAGGATTATCTAAATTAAAAATACGGATGATAATGTGTGTCCCTGATGACCTAGGCAATTCAACAAGCACTGAGATTCTTTCTGATTGAAGTAAAAGTATAGTGTCAAAAGCATTTCAGGAGAAGCAGAGACTTTCAATCCCTATTCTGTCACTGATAGGGACCGCATCTTAGACAAGCCATCACCTTAATCCACTCTTAGCTGATGTCTTGTATCATTCAGGCATCTTTGAGGATACTGTTTTCCATTTCTTTTTACAGTTTTTTTTAAAGATTCATAGAGGTTTAGTTAATGGAGCTTTTAGGTGTCACCCTCTCTGTCATCATCATCATCTGCATAACTATTTTTTTCATTATCATATCCATCTAGAAGTAATTCATTTCATGTAGAAATATGGCTGCTTTTCTGCATGTGCCATTTTTTAAAAGTTAATATTGGAGAAAGAGCTCAAAACAAGAACAAGAAGGGACCTCAGAGGCACGAGCTCTACCCCACTCCTTTTACAGATGAGGTGTCCCATGGAGGCTAAGTGAATTTCTCAAATTCACACAAATAGTAAGCATAAGAAGTGAGATTTCAATCCAGGTCCTCTATCTCCTGAGATCTACATTTAAATATTATTTTTCATTTTCCATTGTCATCTGTAGCATTAAGGCTATTGTAAAAATAGACCTTTCAAGATAGGCCAATTGTTATTGTGACATTTTTCATCATATATCCCCCCCCTTTTTAAGATTTCTCCTTTAATCTGTATGCTGAGCAGCACTGTTCATATTTTTTATTTATAAATGTGTAGGAGGTGGAGAATCTGTTTGTGATTATAGCAGCAGTTTTACATATTGGAGACATTCGGTTTACTGCTTTGACAGACGCTGACACAGCATTCGTGTCTGACCTCCAGCTGCTGGAACAAGGTCAGTGCAACATGACCTTCTGACATCCCTTCCTTAGTTACACTGAAAAGCAATCCCAGAAACTGACCACTAGATGGAGACATAGTACAGAGAAGCCAGGGCTTCATCAGTTAATATGGAAAGCAAATATGGACATAACTTCTTACTTACCATTTTTTATCTTTTATAAATATGTATGAGTGTAAGGAACAGACGACAATGATCGTTTATATAATTGTGTGACATTATTGAAGTTCATTATGAAAGGACATTTTTGCCTTATATTTATTGAAATTTGTAATTACCCCCCCCCAAAAAAAACTGTTCTGTGGTATTGTCACGAGGTAAAGAATTTTGATTCCAACAGATTTCATTACCTTAGCAAAGTCTTGCCAAAACGCATTTCTTCTTTTGAAGTTGCCCGGCTGGTCACTTCAAAATCTTTTTAAAGTGGCTTATAAACACAGGTTGCCAATTAGTAACATACCTTCTGTCTAATACCCAGATGATCCATACAAGCATTGGAAAAAACCTCTCTTCAGCAAGTAAGAAAAAGGAAAGCAGTGTTACAATAGAAATTACAGAACCACAAGACCCAATTAAGGGCCTGGTTACTGTAAGCTGACTTTTCCTTTTACTTATAGTGATTAAAATATTAGTTCATTTTTTGTCGTATATAGTTTTCACAAGGCCTATATAAAATGCCTATATAATTATATGCACACAAATTTCTCAGTTATAAAATAGAATATACACAATGATATAGTAAATTACATGGCTAAATTCTTGTATAAATTAACTTTTTTCATTTTAGTGGCTGCAATGCTCCAGGTATCACCAGATGAGTTAGTGTCTGCCTTAACAACTGATATTCAGTATTTCAAAGGTAATTTTTTTTTATACTTTGACATTTGGTATCATTTAGACTTCTATTAGGAAACTCTTCTCTATTTATATTTACAACATGGGAAATAAGTCCAGATGTAACTGTTTGGTCCCACTCCCTCTTTTTTAACTAGTCACTATTTACAGAACTCTAATTCAAATTTTCACTAATTTTTCTGATTTATTCACTGTTTATCTGATAAATCATTTCAACTTAATTCAAAAATTCAATTCACTAACCATATATTAAATATATTTCATGTGCAAGACTCTATACTAGATGCTGGTGATAAGTGGATTAAAAAAAACAAACAAAAATTTGTCATCCAGCAGCTTGCATTCTACTGGTGGAATAAAACATGCACAAATGAATACAAGGTAATTTGATAAGGGAGAGAAAATTAACAAGTGATGGAAACAGGTGCCTGGGCTGTATTCTGAATAGAGTGAGTATTCTGGATATAAGGGAGGGTACTACAGTTGGATGAAGGTATAGAGATAAGAGAAAAAATGCCAAGTATGGGAAATAGCTAGAAGTCTAATTGGGTTGAAACACAGAGTGTATGAAAGGAAGTAGTGTGAATCAAGGCCAGAAAGGTTACTTGGAGTCAAACTGTGGAGGGCTCTAAATGACAAAGTAAGGAATTTTTATTTTAATCAAGAAGGAACAGCCATCTACTGACAAATTTTGAGCATGGAAATGATATGATGCCTTGATATATTGATGTGATTCCAAAGCCCCACTGAGATTTAGGCTGATTATATCTACATTTGAAAGGTTCAGAAATCTAGCTAAGAAGCAAAAGGATATGAAAGGGGTGGGGTAAAAAAAATACCATGACCTTGCTCTCAGGATTTAGCTTGTCTACACTCCTATTCTCCACCTGCTCATCTACTTGAGAGAATAGAAGAAATTAAGGTTTTCAAAAAAGAGCTCTTTGTTGGTTATTGGGCAATCTCCTTATCTACCTTGTTAGACTAGCCTTCGGAGATTAAAAATGGGAGGTATATGGCACTGTGCACTATTAGCTAGGGGGACATCTCTGACAGGTTGACCCAAGCTCATGGACCAGGAGTAAAAGTCCAAATTAAGCCTGAAGACATGAAATAGAAGAAACTTTTTTTTTCTTTGTGAAGAATTTAGCATGTAGGGCTGAGAATCACTAGTTTGCAGACTAACCAAGCCTCTGAAGGAAGCAATATAGAAGAACTTAAAGGAAGTCTTTTAATTCTTGCTAAGCAAGGGCTTCTGACATTTTATAAAACCCTTGTAAAGAAATGAGCTTTAAACTAAAAGAACACGACAGTGTACATACTTACTTTGGAGAAGAGATACTCAGGAATTACAGTTGAATGAGACGTTATAGACAGTGGAGGGGCATCTTACAAGTACAATCCATCTCAGCAGTATCTGATGAACACTCTATCCTCTAGCTAGAAGATGAAACCAGGCCTTCTGACTCTACTTCAGTGCTCATTCCATCATACTGCACACATAACTCTAGCTCCAGTTCGGATGGTCTCATAAGATGCTATTCTGATAATAGGATCTTATAAGTCCTCTATTTTAAACATCTTTCTTTCCATTGTTTTCATTTCCCCCACACTCACACATATTGACCTCATTCTTCTCTCTTACCTAGACTTCCAATTGCTTTCCCAATTCATTGTTTTCCCAATTTATCATTACCCGAATTCTTATTTGATTCACTCACTTTCTCTGAGTGTCAGTTTCAGGTTGCCTGAGCAATTCCCCAACAGAATCAGTCTTTTGTTGACTTTCTTTGTGTCTTAAAATCTATAGCTCCCTTCAAGTCTGAGTTCAAGTACCACCTCTTCTAGGAAGCCTTTCCTGAATTTTAGTAGTTTAGTTCCCCTATATACATAAGATACTAAAATTGCTCTGTGTATTTACCTATCTATGAACATGTAGTATTCCCTCAGAAGAATATTAGTTCTTTGAAATCACATATCTCCAGCACCTATCACGGTACCTGCCATGTAATAAGTATTTAATCATGAAACATTAATAAATGCTTTATGGTTAATTTATGAGGACTAGGCCTACAAAGCTTTGCTGGATTTATGAAATTGAGATGACTTAGCCCACTACAATTGCATGCAATCTAATTTCAACTAGACTCTCACTGTTGTTTTTTTTTTTTAATTCGACTTCTACCAATCCGTCTTTTACAATAACCCTCACACTTGGGCAGTGAGGGGTGGGGTGGGGGGAATTTTAAACTCAAAATCTTATGGAAGTGAATGTTGAAAACTATAAATAAATAAATTTAATTATAAAAAATACTCTCACATCTCTACTTTCCTTTCCATTCTTCTTGCTACAATACCAGTTACTAATGTTCTCATTTCATGCCTATGCGAGAAGCTGCTAACATCTCCATTACTACAGTTTCTTCCATCCAAACTTTTCTGCATTCTGTAACTAGAGTATTTATCCTCTAAAACAACACTTCCATTATTTTTCATATCCAAAACATGCAGTGACCCCTTATTGTCTACACGGTTAACTCCATATTACTCACCCACTCTCTAAAGTACTCCGCAATCTTGTTGCAACTTACCTTTCTTGGTTTATTGCTTACTGCTTCATTAAATGAACTAATTACACTTTGCAAACTAGTTTCACTGCTATCCAATGAATGTCCCCTTAACTTACATGGCTGTGCTCTCTAATCGAACGTTCAGTCTTCCTAGAATTCTCTCTCCCTAACCAAAATCTGCCTAACCTTTAAGAATCAGCACCGATTCTGTCACTTCATGAAAGCTTGGATGGATCACCCTATCCTGAAAGGATCTCTTCATTATTTGTGAAATTCACTTAGTAAATAATCATGTACTACCCTGATATATGGTTCTGGTTGTTGGCTTGAACTGACATTTGAATTTTGTTATCATTGTTTAAATTTTTATGCCTTTTTTTTTGTAATGTTGCTTAAATAGATGATAAAGTTCTTGAGGTCAATGATTGGATCTTTTTATAATTATAGCATCTGTCATGATGGTGATCAGTAAATATGTGTTCATTTGATTTTATTTTTTGAATTGGTCTGAGTAGCAATCTATATAAAGCCTTCACACTGACTTTATTAATAGACGGTAAATCTCAAATAAATCTTCATATATTATCAGCAACCTTATAAGGAATGAAGCTTGTCAAAAGGTAGATCCTTGTCAAAGATAAAACAACATAGTTCTTTAAGGTCAATTACACAATATCCACAGGGGTATTTGAAATACTCATATCAAATACCTATTAAAAAGGATATTGCAATAAATTCTTAAGTTGAAGTATCCTTAGAAGTCATTCTTAGGATGGATCCCAATATGGTGATTTGCCTCAGCCTTTCTTCATGTCTCCATTCCCTTAATTGAACGAGTATTTCCTATAAGCACCAGACATAGCACTATGTGCTACTGAGAAGAAGACATTCACTTGGAAATTAATGTTTTCTATCAGGCTAAATTAGTTACTAAAAGTTTGATTTGGGGGTTAAGGAAGCCATTAAGATTTTGTCTTATTTTCTTTGTCTTTATTTTTTATAGGGGATACAATAACAAGACGACATACTGTAGAAACTGCTGAATTTTATCGTGACCTCTTAGCCAAGACAATATATAGCCGCTTGTTTAACTTTTTAGTGAATACCATGAACTGCTACCTCCACAGTCAAGATGAGCACAACAGGTAAAAAATCTGCTACCACAGTCCAGCCCCTCCTGATGTTCATGTAATATCCAATATAAGAGCTTGACTTAAAAAAAAAAGTGTTTCAAAATGCAATGGAACCTGATGGTTGAGCCATCATTAAAACATTTCATTATCACAAGTTGGTTTTAGTTAAGAGCTTCTTATTGATCATTCTTCCAGGGCTTAGCCCTGCTGTTGATAGATGAATCAAATCATTTATCACGTGCAAATATGCAAATATGCTCTATCTGGACCCAAGATATATATGGCCATTTGTGCATCACACTGTATCAAAAATTTATGAGTCTGGCTAGAGGTCTGAATACAAACCAAGACCTGATATAGCACTCAAGTTTAGTGCATATTTTGTGACTCTTTCAGTTCCAATTTGACAATATATTTGAGTTTAGTAATGCTTTTTCTTACTTTTTTTCCACGTAATTTGTGGGCTATTTGACAAGGAGTATCTATTGGCTCTTGGCTTAATCATTTTTAAGCAATAGCTTTACAGGGTTATTTAATGATCTAAAAATTATATGTCTGCTTGGCACTTAGTCAATTCACAAATTTGTTAATATTCTTGTAAGTAATTATGACATTAGAGCAGGTCACTGAAAACACAATGTATTTGGGGGCCATCAAATGCATATTTAAAGTGTCCTTGCCTTTGAAAAAAGCCTCGGGAGGAGTGCTGCATTTTCTGCATGTCATCATATTTAACAAATCATCTAGATAGATAACTAGCTAGCTAGCTAGCAAGCTAGCTAGATAACTCCTTAGCATTTTTGAAAAATATATATTAATATCAACTAATGTTTTAAAAGAACCCCTGTGAAATAATACCTTATTCCAAGTGAAACTCAGATATAAGTATTATAATAATAAAATTATGGTAAGATGTGCTTACAAATACTTCTCTTTGAGCATTGATGTTCATCTGCATATCAAATATTAACAGTTTACATAATATTAAATATAATATTAAATGTGATATTAGGTACAATTAAGTGAAAATCAACCTCAGCTTGAAATGCTATTTATTGTAGTGTCTATTTTGTCAATTAATTCCATTTATATATTTAGATGGAGAGTCTTTGAAAAAAATAGCATGTCAATCATAAAAAATGCATCTTTTATTGAAATTTTGCCAATTATTATAAAGTTGATACTGAGAATAGTATAGAAATACAACTGCCCATTAATTTCTCAGAAATTTTCTCTTTATTTCTTTAAATTTTCCAAATTCATTTATTTTATAAAGTTTCAATTTTTTTTGTTTTTAGGATTATATAATTAGACATTAGAAAATTAGTTTGCATACCCAGTGTATTATCTTTAATTGTGCTTAAGATTTGGGTAAAAAAAGCTGTTTGTTTTGGTTTTTTTTGAGAACAGTCTTATCTTTTAAAATTCTCAACAGAGCCAATGAACAAAGAAATGAACGTGAAGGAAATACAACTGAAGGTGTCCATTATCATATGTAGATCTAATGCCTTATTGTAATGCTAATATGTAGAATACATTATTGTATTCATATACAGAGAGAACAGAGAGACAGAGGCAGAGACAGACAGACAGACAAAGAGAGAAAGAGAGACAGACAGAGACCAAAAAGAGAGAGAGAGAGAGAGGATTACACATTTCATGTTTGTCTTCTAACTCTCCAATTTTTTTACCTAATCAAAAAATGAGTAACCAAAATGTCAATATAATTCTAGAAAATAAATTGATTGAAGTAGGTTCATAAACTCTCAGAACTTCAAGGAATCATCTTTGAGATCATCTAGTCACACTACTTTATTTTTTAAATGAATAAAATACAAATATTTCCATTTGTCTGTCACTGATCGAGTCTTGGGGTCCCAGAAACTAACATATATCTCAGTCTATGTCACTTTAAAACAGTACTATTTGTTGTTTTCACACATAACTAAAAAAGCCAACCTTTGAGGAATCTTGAATTCATTTCCAAAAATATTTATTGGGTATCTTTTGTGTGTAAAACACTGGGTGAAGGACAGAATGATTAAAAACATAGGTAACTCACAGTACCTGGTCTCTAGAAAATGCCATGAAAAATAAATATAGCTTTGGTTTTTAGTCCACCATCTTGATATAATAGTTTTTGTTTTTGTTTTTGTTTTCCCCCCACTGACACTAATTCTGCACATTTCTTTGGGAGATTAAAGGACATTTAAATAAAATAACATATACTTAAAAGACATATGAATATCAAAACAAGTAGAATATTTGTTTTGAATACTGTATTTATAACAGAAAGGTAGTAAGAAAGGTACAAAATTAGAAATGCATGTTTTAAACACAAGAAAACACCCTCAATTCCAGAAGGAAAAAGGCTCACCTTTTTCTTCATGAACTTGTTGTAGTCTGAGTCTAAATTACATCTTCAAATTATTGCAGGAAAAAAATTTCCTTTGTTCGTTCAACAAGCATTTACAGTATTAAGTAGTTACTGTGTGCTCTTGGATTAGATGATGGGGATACAAAGGCAAAAATGATATGGTTCTTGCCCTCAAGGAATTTATATTATTTTGGGGAGAATATGAAAGATAGGCCAGTAAACAAAACAATCTATACAAAGTAAATGTAGGTGACTGACAAGAGGACAAGGCAAGGGTCAAAATTACATTTAAAAGTTTACATTTAAATACAAAATTACATTTAAAATTTACAACATTAGTTCTTTGAAGGCAGAAATTGTTTCATTTTTGTCTGAGAATACCCAGGCTAAGCATAATGCCTAGCATATAATGAATGTTTATTGGTTGATTTTTTAAAATAGAAGTTTGTAGGAGATGGTGCTTGAACTGAGTTTTGAAAAAGCTAGAGAAAAAGTGAGGAGGGAATTCATTATAGATATGAGGGATAGACAGGCTTTGCAAAAACACAGAGATGGGAAATGGAACGGAATGTATGGAAAAGAGTAAGTGGGCCACATTAGCTGGAGCAGAGTTCATGAATGAGGAATAATGCAATAGAAGCAATAAGCCTGGACAGATAGATCAGAACCATATAGTAAAGGGCTTTAGGTGAAATGGAATGGAAAAAAAAATTAAGCATTTACTATTTACTAAGCACTTTGATGCCAAACACAGGAGTTTGCATTTTCTTCTGGCCATAAGAGGGAGCCACTGGACCTTTTTGCACAGGGAACTGATGTGATCCGTCCTACCATTTAGGAATATCATTTTAACAAAGCAGCGGAAGAGAGATGGAAGAGGGAAAAAATTTGAAGCAGAAGCTATCACAATACCAGCTAGAAGGGATGAAGGTAGAGTCATGTGAATGGAAAGAAAGAGACAGAAGCAAGAGTTGGTGACATATTAGCTATTAAGATGAACAAAGTCTTCAAAGTCTACCTAATATACAGTTTTGTTTGTTTGTTTTGATTTGTTTTGATTTCCACCAAAAAATATCATCAGTGTTTGGTTACAGACTAATCTGAACTTCTTCTTTGGCCTAGAGAGGTGGGATTGTGTACATAAGAGAAATAACACTGATCTTGCAGCTGAAACACCCAGAATCAAACCCTATCTCTTATGCTTATTATGACTTGGAAAACATTGCTTGAACTGACACTCATTGTCAATGTCAACTGACATTGATTGCCTGACACTCAATTTCTTCATCCATTAAACGAGTCTGATAAAACTTGTTATACCTCTTTCATAGGGTTGAGATGAGAAAAGAGATTTTTAAACCATAAAACACTCTATAAACATGAGTTAGGATAATGACAGACATCCTTGTCTCTTAACTGATCACCTGGACTGATTAATAGGTAAGGCCCTGCAAATGTAACCACTATACACTATACAAATGGCTGTACCAGAGTAGCTTTTTATAAGGATCACAGAATATCAGAATGGGAAAAGACTTCAATGGTATAACTAATAACTGAATCAAACCTCCTCTACAGTATTGCCTATAAGTAGTCATTCAACCTTTGCCTGCAGATCTCAATTAAGGAGGAAACCCCTACCTACCAAGACGCTCCAGACTTTTTTACTTTTATGTAGTATATGGTTTTCTTTTATCTAACCTAAATCAATTTGCCTCTTTTCAATTTCCATCTATGGTCCATTGTTCTGTCTTTTAGGGCCAAAAAGAACAAGTTTAATTACTCTTCCACATGACAGCCCCTCATAAATTTGAAAACTGTTATTATGTTTGCCTCTAAGATTTCTCTTTTGCAGGCTGAACACTCCACACAGTTACTTGATCCATTCTTCATATTGCATGAACTCAGGGACTTTCACCATAATGGTTATTCCTCTCTATTCCTAAGCTTATCAATATCCTTCCTGAAGTACTATATCCACATTTTTGGAACTGATAGCTTTGTAAATGCTTGTTTACTTTATAGAATATGTCATTCTAACTAGATTTGATGTACATCAAATTTATACTAAAATTTTTTCCCCACTAACTTTTAGTAATAAAACAATGGAAAACAAATGCTGCACCTGGTATAAAATGAAATGATTCTTTAAAATGGAGCAATTTTTATAATTCACATATTTTACTCAATTTTACCCCTAAAGTTGGGAAAAATATTCTATTGTTTTCCATAGTTGTATTGTAAACAATGAATGCTTATGAACAAACAAATAATATTTGAAATATTCAAAGCTATTCTGCTGTCCTTTGTCTCAAATAAAAATGTGGAAACAAAACATACATGATATAAAAAAACACAAAATTTGATCATCAGCATTACCTTACTACATATAATTTTTATTCTGAATAATAGCTAGCATTTACTATGCTATAAATGAAGCAATCTATATTTTCCCTTACCAATTAGGCTGAGGTTTTTTTTTTAAAGTATTCATTTGAGGGACCTGAATATCCAATAAATATAATTTTGATGGAAATGAAATAGATTTGCAATGAAATACAAAACCCTAAACATATGTGTATATATATATAGCTGTATATATGTATATGTATGTATATATATGTGTGTGTGTGTGTGCATACCTTTAAATAATTTCTTTAGAGAGAAAGATGAAGGGGAAAATTTAAGCTATGTAAAAATAAAAGAGATCAATAAAAATCATTTTTAAAATAAATTTCTACAGTTATAAATCTGAAAACAGTAGCATCTAATTTGCTTAGCATTATTAGAGAATGATGTGTTTCATATAAATTATTATCATTAGTCATGAATAATAGTTATAATGCCCTGCTACTGAAGTTCTAGTCTTATGCCTCATCATGGCAGGGTGGTAACCTTGAGATCTTTGAGAATATGCCAGCAGAGCTCAACCTCTGCCAAGCTCAACCAAGCCCTGCCAAACCAGAAAGACTCTGAATATGGTCGGCAATGGACTGCATGTCTGTTGTCTGAAGATTTTGCCCCGCAAAGTTCAGAGATTTTCATCACCAGGTGATGAATCATTTTGGTCTTAGCTACACAGACCAGTGATTAAGGCATGAAAGGGTTGAAAGCCAGTGGAGGAAATGCCCACACTGATTAAATCAAAGCTCTTTTGAAGTTAGGATAATACCATCTTACATTTGTAGAATGCTTTAGCGTTTTGGAAATACTTTCAAATACATTGTTTTATTTGATACTCAGGAAAATCCTGTAAATCAAGCATGGCAGGCATTATTATCCCCATTATTCGGAGGAGGAACCATATTTTTAGAAGCCAATATAATGGATAGAGCACCAGACTGGAAAATCAGGACATCAGAGTTCTAGTTTCTGCTATTAACTATTAGAGCTGTGTTGCTTTACACAAATTATTTTTTCTCATTGGTATCTCATTTTATTCATCTAAAGATGAAGTGCTTTAGTACTAAAATTCTACAAGTCAGAAAGTTTAAGGGACTTACCAAAGGCTTGTGGTGGAGTTTGGACTAGAACCCAGCTACTAATTCACTTAACTCCTTCAAACATCAAAACTTTGCTTACTTTAACTTTTTAAAACATATCTTCCTGTATGCGTTATACCCTTCTCTGTCTTCTCAAGTAGAAGTTATTTAATATAAGCTGACCTTTTCTCAATGGAATAGGATCATCACTGTATTCTTAAGTGGCATTGTGATATAGCAGAAAGATGTAATCGTATATTCTGAGTTCAAATTCTAGTTCTTCCTGGGCTCTTTCATGGATATCTATTTATCTATCTATCTATCTATCTATCTATCTATCTATCTATCTATCTATCTAT
>NW_020954559.1:8163706-8187046 GCF_900497805.2 Vombatus ursinus
TATCTATCTATCTATCTATCTATCTATCTATCTATCTATCTATCTATATATATATATATATATATCCACACACATATATACATATATGAATATGAACCTGTTTATATAGAGAGATCTAGCTGTATATAATTATATAGAGATTATATAGAGAAATATTTGTTGAGAGACAATCTGTGTCTCTCTATATACATATCATGTATATGATAGATAGATTAGCTATTTGCAGAGATATAGTCTATCTATATCTCTGCAAATTAGTGAATCCATGAACGAGTATATATATATATATATATATATATATACACATATATATAGACACACATATATATATATATGTACACACACATATGTATAAATACATCTCTGTGCCTCAGTTTCCTCATCTTTAATACAACATGGTGGGGCTGGATCAGAGGTATTAAAAACTCAGTCAGTGGGCGACAACACTCCCATATGTGACCCAATATGTTGGGAAGTATTTCATAAAATAAATAATAATACAATAAAACATAGATAATATCAATTTGTGGTTTTCTAAGTTAAAAAAAGGCAGCTAGGCAGCAGAGTGGATAGAATACTGGTCCTGGAGTCAGGAGGATCTGAACTGTGTGTGATCCTGGGCAACGCACTTAACCATGTTTGCCTCAGTTTCCATATCTGTAAAATGAGCTGGAAGTGGAGATGGCAAACCACTCCAATATCTCTGCCAAGAAACCCTAAATTGGTTCATGAAGAGTCAGATACAACTTGAATGACTGAATAACAACAAGTTAATATACAGACCATACAAATCTGTTTCTATTTAAGTGTGACACCATTGGATTAAATGATTTCTAAATTTCCTTCCAATTCTATATGTATCTATACTCCTGTGATTCTATGATCCATTCCATCACAAATTTATTTACTGCATATGCATGAACCTGTTAGGCATTGTGATAGAAAGTTAAAAGCAGTCCCTGACCTCAAAAAGCTTACATTTTCCTAGGTGCGTAGAATATATATGTACATAATTTGGGGGAAAAGAAGAAAAAACTAATAATTATGAGGATGAGAAAAGGCTTCCCATTATAGATAACTTATAAACTGAGACCTGAAAGATGTTAGCAATTCTATAAAATGTAGGTAGGAAAGAAATACATTCTAGAAATGAGAGATAGTTTATGCAAAAGCATAGATGCAGAAGATAAAGTCT
Source organism: Vombatus ursinus (assembly GCF_900497805.2). Classification (NCBI taxonomy): domain Eukaryota; kingdom Metazoa; phylum Chordata; class Mammalia; order Diprotodontia; family Vombatidae; genus Vombatus; species Vombatus ursinus. The sequence goes on from NW_020954559.1 coordinate 8,164,902, forward strand.
TAAATTTGGAAATAGGCTGTAGGTTATTTGGCTGGAATGCTGAGTGTGGGTACATAAACATGCAAGATGGCTATAGCAGGCAAAAGACAGATTGTGAAGGCCTTTAAAGTCCAGGCTGAATAGTTTGTGTTAATCCCAGAGGCAGTAGGAAGTCACTAGAGATTCTTTGGAGGGGAAGGAAGTGGTGACATGGTTAGACATGTGCCTTAGAAAAGGTGTTTTATTAGATGTGTAGAAGCCAGATGGGAGAGAAGAAAAATTCAAGCCAAGAGTCCAGTTAGGAATCTTCATAAAAGTCCAAGTGAGAAATGAAAATAAATATAAATATATAATATATAATGTAATACATATTATATAATATAATAAAAATGAGAAGGAAACAATCAGAGAAACAGAGTGAGCCTTCGGAGAGAACAATCATGAAAACTCAAGGAAGAGATAGTAAAAAGGGAGTAGACAAAAGTGTCAAATGTTTCATTATATCAAGAAAGATAAAGACAGAGAAAATGCCTTTGTATTTAGTAATTAAAATGCCTGTGGCCAACACCTGTGCTCACATGGACCAGGTTTAGTCTTAAGGATAACTGAAAAATAGTATCTCTGTCTCATAACATCCCTACTCAGTGTTTCCTTTGGGAAATCTCCAACTATAATAGCTCATGCCTATGTTTCTGCAGACATTAGAAAAAGATTCCCCGCATGCCAACATAAGCCATGAACGAACAATGATTTCTCAGGGTACTGAATATCATTTAACTTATAGAACATCCAAAAGATGATGATAATAATAGTAATAATAATGAGTACTTACATAGTGTTTTAAGGTTTTCAGGATGCTTTACAAATATTCCGTCTTAAAAAATCCATTAAAAATAGGTGAGAATCCTAAACAAACCCACTGAAAACTATAGCATTGTAATAGTTTTATACGTGGAAAATAGTAACTGTGATGAAATCTTCAAATATGGCCTCTCTACTCATAATATTTTTAAATTATCAGCATTGAAATGACAATAATTTTCATTATTTCTTTTGAGTCAAAATTTAGTATTGGACAGATTAGCACTGATACAAGTTCTATCTCCCCAATGAATAACATCTTCTTTTATAGGTTTTGTTCATTATGGCCAGACACAAAGTTATAGTCTTGCTAATTCTTTTCAGGAAAGCTTTTTAATGATTGCCAGGGTCATCTTTCCTGCAAAGAGCTGCCAGATTTAGAACAGGAAGCAAGAGGATCTTATGACCTTTAAATAGATTGTCTTGTTTCCTGACTGTGTTCAATTGCCCATCTCCCTCAGTTATGGCAGGTGTGAAGGCAGAAAATGGCACAATTGTCAGCTTCTTCTTTAGGTTTTCCTGGTAGATCACTTCTTATAGCCCCTTCATATGACCCTTTGCAGGTCTTAAATGTATAGGGTCAGAACTTCCTTTTAGGAACAAACCTCATGAGAGATTTCTCTGCCACTGAAAGAGAATTTTCCATAGTCCTAATTTTGTATGGTTCTTCAACTTCCTTTTTGCCCCCTACCCTTTCTTTTATGTCTTTAAAGATTTTTTTTTTACTTTGTGTTATGGAAGTTTTTTACCTTAAATTCTATTTTTAAATTTCTAGTCATTGAGTTACTATTTAATATTAACAACTTTGGTAATATTAGTTTAGAGGAAAAGTTAAAACAATAAACAAAAAGTCTTCCCCCCTCAAAAACAAAACAAAACAAAACAACTTTTAAGCTTTCCTTTACTCTGAAGAGTAAGAATTACACCTGATTTTCTTGAGGAGTATGATATACCAAAGGAACATTGGATGCAGGGCCAGCTTTGGAGCTGGAAAAACCCAAGTTAGAGTGCTGACTGACACATTTAAGCTGTCAGAATCCTGAGGAACTCTAGACTTTTAAGTTACAGGTGAGTTACAGATCAGCATTGGTGGAGGGAGTCTGCAGACCAGGAGCTACCCACATTGTTGAAATAGAACTAAATCAAACATTTTAAAATGAACCTGATTTGATTTCCTTTTGAATAAAAGCAGGACCAGTACTTGCCAATGAAATTTCAGATATGGAGATTTTACTTGTAGTTGTTCAACCATCATTTGAGACTATTCAAATATTGCATTGCTTTCGTGTATATAGGGTCAATGTTAGAATTAATTTAAAAAAAATTGTCAGATATCTTTAATTTTATGACTTTAACTGAGAGGTTATACATTTCAAAGTAAACTGAAATCTCCATATTTAAAATTCATCATCATCTTTAGTTTGTTATTTTAAATACCTAATACCATCTATCTGATAAGCAAAAACTCTAATAGATTCTTTCCTCAGAAATTATAGTTAAGAATTAGCCTTTTATGGAGAATATGTGAACTGCGTGCCCAAAAGATCTTTGTTGGCATTGACCATTAGGGTTCTCATATTTCAGACAAATTATCCACTCCTTATGGAAAGCAAATTTGAAAAGTGAAATGTGGCATAATAGATGGACTTCAGACCACAGCTACAATATGTATAATAGTCAAAGTAATGAGAGGTGAATCCTAATGGAAGGGATCTTCAGTATGTAAGAAATGATGGAATGAAAGGCAGTTAGAAGCCTACTTTGAATTACACAGATAGATGGGAGTTGGTGTATCACTTAAGTGAGTAGAACCAAAATATAATGTCTAATTAATCAAGAGTAGCCATGTTAATTGTAAATGACTTTCCTTATTAATAAATTTTGAGCATACTAATTTTATCTCATAAGAAGATACTTCTTCCTTTGTTACTGAACTATAATTTTATATTTTACTTCTTCATTGCTTTGGGCTACTCTCTGATATAGGTACTCAGCTTTTAAAAAAAAATAACTATTAGTCAATATTCCTTGCACTAAAGTTCAACCCCAGTGTTATCTCAATGCCTGTGGTTTCAGAGGCTTTACCAATAGAACTCTTACCCTCTCAGGGCTGATTTGAAGGCTTTAAGTGAAAAGGCTGGTGAACAGACTGTGTCTTAGGCCAAAAGTCTAATTTAACTAAACATAGAGAGGCTTATCACCAGAAGGTTGACTACCAAGTAATGAGAGGGTTTTGTAACATGTCATGAAAGACCATCTATTAAAGTATGAATAGGTGTTGTTGAGTTATTTCAGTCATGTCCAACTCTTCATGACCCTATTTGAGGTTTTCTTGGCAAAAATACTGGAGTGGTTTGCCATTTCTTTCTCAAGCTCATTTTACAGATGAGGAAACTGAGGCAAACAGGGTTAAATGACTTGCCCAGGGTTCCATAACTAGTAAGGATCTGAGGCAAGATTTGAATTCAGGAAGATGAGTCTTCCTGACATCAGACCCAGAACTCTGTCCACCATGCCACTTAGCTGCCTCAGGAATAGGAACTCCCATAGGGAAAAAAAAAATCACAGACCTTTTTAAGTGAGTTAGTTGACAAAGTAGACACAGTATACAACTTGGATTCAGGGATACCTGAATTCAGATCCTACCTTAGACACTTATTAGTTCCATGGCCATGGACAGTTCACTTAACCTGTCTGAGCCTCATTTTTCTCATCTCTAAAAGGAGAATATTCTAATTGATGTCATCTAAGCTGTCATATTCTGCCTCTAAATATATGATTCAATAAAAGCATTATACTAATGGCCTTTTAATTTTATTTACAAATCAGAGACAAAATGGTCATAATAATATCCAATAACTTAAAAAATGTTCAAACACAAGTATTAATGCCATAGTACTATTTAAGATTTATATACTTGGTTTATATAGTTATACAAGTGCTTATTATCAGGTAATTAAACTTTCTTCCTTCTATCCCTTTACCCCTTTATGTGTTCATACTGGCATATGTTAATATAGATTTTAGAAAAGAGGGAGGGAACTAGGGACATCCAGTACAACATCATGTTGTACTTAGATAACATATTGATATATTATGGGACTGGGAAGCATAAGAACACACTGGTGCTAATCTGAAGAGGGCTGAGGAGAGGACAGGAGAATTCTTAGGGTCATTAATTTAGATAAGGGAATTCTAAGGTAATCTGATACAATCTGCTTATTATGCAGTTAAGGAAACAAAAATCCAGAGAGGTTAAGTAATTTTTCAGTGTCATACGGTAAATGGCAAAGATATAGTTTGAACCCAGGACATCTTAATCTGAATCCCATGCCTTTTGCACTGTACCATACTTCCTCACGTGCTCTCCTTCTCTATTATAGGATGGGTGGATGTGGGCAATGATTGGCTGTATTTGCATTTACAATGAAGCATTTGGAATTTTCAAAGAGGAGGGAAATTGTGGGCTCTGAGTATAGAGATGAATTCAGAAGTTTGCCTTAGTGAAGAAAGAGAGTAGATCAGTGAAATTCATTATAGTTAAAATTTGAGGAGAATAATAGAGAAGAGACATCCATAGTGCCTACTTTAGAGTTTTTTCTTGTACCAACTCTGTGGCGCATGAGAGCTGCTTATGAATGTCATTGTTCATTGCTTGTGTAGTTTTCCACATCCACATCCATCCACAACCCACCCACAGCATATGCCAGAAGTGGAAGCAGACCATGATAGAAACTGCAGTCAGATCCAGTCTGGCACTACTTTGCTAAATTTTATCAGTTAAGCTTCTGGTTTCCCATCATCAGGGAAGGTTGCTTGGAGGCACTTAGCGATGTAGCATTAGACCAGAATTAAGCATGTGGAGTCCCACAGGAATATTGTGTAAGAGGGAAAGGGGAAAGGGAACTTTTTTTAGAATGTTAAGCAATGTTCCCTATGTTGACAATGAAGAAGATATGTAATATATGCAATTAAATTGAATAATAATAATGATGGTGGTGGTAATAATAATAATAAATAAATAAAACATATATGCCAGGCAGTGTATCTTAGTAGACAGAGAGCTATCTTTGGAATCAGAAAGGTCTGGATTCAAATTTTACTTCTGACATATACTGGTTATGTTGCCCTGGGTAAAGTCATTTTACCTCAAAGTATCCCCAGGAAATTCTTGAAGAAAACAGGACAAGAAGACCTTGGTTCAATTCTCATCTGAGACAATTACTGGTTGTGTGACATTGGACAACTCATTTAACCGCTCTGGTCCTCAGTTTCCTTATCTATAAAATAGTATGAGGTTGGACTGGATAATCTCTAAGGTCCCTTCCAGCTCAAAATGTACGACCTAGATCTCTCCCTCTTTGGTAGATAGTTATTTCTATAGGATGCGTCCATAGGATCGGGGTTGGAAGGAGCCGTCCAATCAAAACCTTCATTGAAAAATGAAAAGCTGAGGCACCGAGTGGAAGGAAGGAAGGAAGGAAGGAAGGAAGGAAGGAAGGAAGGAAGGAAGGAAGGAAGGAAGGAAATAAGTATTTAGTAAGAACTACTATGTTCCAGGCACTGTCCTAACTACTTTACAAATACCATCTCATTTATTATGAGGTAAATTTACAAACGTAGGGCCACATAGATAATTAAGTGTCTCAATTGAGACTTAAACCCAGATACTCTAGGGCAGCCAGATGGTGCAGTGGATAGAGTTCTGCACCTGGAGTCCAGAAGACTCATCTCAACGAGTTCAAATCTAGCCTCAGATGCTTACAACTGTGTGACCCTGGGCAAGTCACTTCACCCTGTTTGCCTCAGTTTCTTTATCTGTAAAATGAGCTGGAGAAGGAAATGGCAAGCCACTCCAGTATCTTTTCCAAGAAAACCTCAAATAGGGTCACAAAGAATCAGAAATGGCTGAACAACAAATTCCTGACTTCAGGCCTGCGATCTTATCCACTGCACTATGCTATCTTCCTCACTATGGCCTACAAAATTCATCACCTATTGGTCAACCTTCTGTTTATGATTCTTTTTGAATTCAGTTGGGAGAAGCAGCTTGGTGTCATGGCATGAATGCTGAACTCGGAGGCAAGGTGTTTCAGTTCTAATCCTATGCAGATGCTACTAGCTGAGTCATGATTGTCAAATCACTTCAGTGATCAGATATTCGGTTTCTTCACCTGTAAAAATGAGCCTAGTATTAATTACCCTACTTACCTCAAAGGATTGGTATGAATATAACTCTTGATAACCCTTAGGACGTTATATTGATGCAAGCTATTAGTATTCCTTTGATGAGAAAAAATACAGAATGTTCTGCCGGTAGCCTGTACAGCTTCATAGGAAATATTAGCAACATTTACTCTACTGAGGTAGGTTTTAAAAACCTACCTTTAGGGTCACCACTACGATGAAATATCAGAGTGAGATTATATTGGAGACTGTGAGTGATAAATGGAAATGAATTTGTGTGTAGGGAAGGAAGAAAGTCAGCAGAGAGGGAAGAAAGGAGGAAGAAAAGCACGGAGGAAAAGGAGGGAAGGGAGATAAAGAAAGCAAAGACAGGGAGAGGGGAAGAGAGAAAGGGAGATGAGAGAAGGGTAGAGAGAAAAGAGAGATAAAAGGGGATGAAGAGAAACAGGAGAGGAGAGAGGGGGAAGAAGAATTAGAATGATAAAAGAGAGATAAGAAGGAAGAGAATGAGAGAGATGAAGAGAGGGAGAAAAAAGGCAGGAGAGAGAAGAGAGAAAAAGAGTGATAAGGATGAAGGAGAGAGATGACGAAGGGGAGAAATAAGGAAAGAGACAGAGAGGAGAGAAATATGAAAGAGAGAAAGAGGTATACAGAGATAGAGATAAGGAGAGAGAGAGAGAGAGAGAGAGAGACAGAGAGAGAGAGACAGAGACAGAGACAGAGACAGAGAGAGACAGAGAGAGATTTTGTAATTACTAAAATTGAAACCACTTGGAAAAGTTTTCAATGCATTTATTTAATGACTCCTGAGATGTATTAATCAATGGTAATTTTAATATTAAAGCTTGCACAGGAAAAGCTATTTATAATTGTGCACATGGACTAGATTACTGTCTGCCAACATGTATTCTACATGGAATAGGCTTTGATTGGCATAGGGGTTGAGGTTGTACTCACTTGCATAAGTTTTTTCAAGTTCCTTCTATCAGTTTTTTTAAACTTAATTTATTCAGGAATCATTTTGACTTATGAATAAAAGTATTTTTAAAAATATAATAGTGCAAGAAGCATGATAAATTGACAGCTATACTCAGGATGTGAGAAATTCTTGTTTTTAATCCACCACATGCTAAAATAAATCGAGGAATCATGGCATTTTAATACTAAAGGGAACCATAGAAATCACATAATGCAATTCACTGTATAGATGAAAATTCTGAAGACCAATTTTTTTTTGTTATTGTTCTTATAGATTAAAATGACACTAACCTACCTATTATTTTCCAATGGCATAATGGATTTTGACTATTTCGTCCATGCTCTTGCTTCCATCCTTTGCAATACTCTAAGCTCTTCCCTCCCCAGACTGTGATTAGTTGCATGTCTTATAACATTTGAGCTGGCTGTAGTAGGTATGTCATAGCCTGGAGTCATAGAACAGAGGAAAGTGAAATGTTTTATATAAGGATGGAGTCATATATAAGGATGGACTATCCATAAAAGCACTGAGTTGAACAAGGAAAACCTGTGATTGGGTAGGATGCACTACCTCACTACTCAAACAAATTCATTCAAAACTTTTCCTAATAGTTTCAGTTTTGGAAATTAACCCCCCCCCCCACACACACACACTCTGTCTCTGTCTCTCTGTCTCTCTCTGTTTCTGTCTCTCTTTCTGTATCTGTTTCTCTGTCTCTATCTGTCTCTTCATTTGACCATTTAGCACTAAAAAAGTATCAGACAGTTACATTATGAATGGCCAAGATACTGGATTAGCATAATGGGCAAGAGTGCATTTATATTGTAGGGAAATGGAACTATATAGTAGAGTGTAGTAATAAAAATGTGGACACCAGCAATTTACTTGAGAGAATTTGGGCAAAGAAATGCCAAGAAGTAGCTGAAAACATTGAAAATGGAAATGTTATGAGCTTCCAATTAAAACACATATACACACACACAAACATACATAAACACAAAATAAGGGACATTATCATTTCACTGAATTCAAAAATATCTTCCTCTTACCCACTGAAATAAAAGAGGGGAAAAATTTAACAAACTATTCCTGCATCCTTTGACATCTCTTACGGACCTGTCTTATCCTAAAGCTTTTGGGGATCAGTATTCTTTGAATCTTTTAGGCCCTTGCCATTAGGGTATCTGGGCAGTGGAACCCCACCAAATAAATACATAATTTTCCTAGAGAGAGATTAGGAATGTGTAGGGGAAATTTAATGAGAACCATGAAGCACACAAATTATCAGGAGGAATTCCTGGCTCAGTACAAATATATCAAACTAGACCCTTTTATTATTAAAATAGGGTTTTAACAGCCATAAAAATATGAGACATACAAATATTTGTTAAAGGAAAATTGAGATTAGATACCAATTGGTACTTACATGTGGTTCCACCAAAGCTTCTTGTTGTCTAAAAAGAGTGTAAGTGCTTAGCAGTGCTTCTTTGAGCGTATACAGAAGGAAAGAGGGCATAGAGAAGACTTTGCTATCCCGTTGAATGAAAAGAAAAGAGAAGCAGGGCACAGAGAGAAGAGCTAAAAAGATTCTGCTTTCCTGGATGCTAGATAAAAAAAGGTAATGAGTTCTATCTCTTCCATCTACCTGGAAAAGAAAAGAATAAGCAAAGTCAAGAGAAAAACCTAAACACACCTGTGTCTTGGAGGTTTATGTGCTACTTTCAGTTTAGCCAAGTCATATGTCCTTTCTTGGTTCCTCAACTTCTACTCCATTGTAAAGTATTCTCTTATCACCCCAATTCTTAGTGCTTCCAGATTAATTATTATCTCTGATTTTTTGAAAAATGAAGTCAATTGGGAATCAAGAGTATCTTTCCCTACTTATAATAGAAAGCTGCTGTAATAATCAATGACTGAAATGGAGACCAATTTTGCTTTAGTCTCACTATCCGTGTTCTAACCAAGTAAAGGAAAGATGGATTATTTTGTATCTCCCTCTCCCCTCCACCCTTGCAAACAGTTATAAGGTAGTTGGATATAATTTTTTAAAATTTAAAATAGCTGAACATAGATAGGTCTTCCAACCTGTTTCTTGATCACCACTATAATAAATCACTAAAATGCAGTTCACAGTTATTATTGAAATAATCATAGAAAAAATAAGTTGGAATAGGTTGAGAGCCCTACCTATATTTTTAGTGTGAGTGATTCTCCCCAACTCAGTTCTATTTAAGTAGAGCTGAATAATTTGAGGAAGGAAGGAAATAGGTAGATGTCACACTAACAGATTCAAAATAGAACATTGTACAAGGAAGCATAATGAAATAGAAGCAATCTACTTAATGATTTGTTATTTCAACTGAGATCTGGCCACAGAGGTAATTACAGTCTAATACAGTTCCACTCTAAAAAAAAATGTATTCATTATCTAGTTTCTAAATGCCTACCATGTGATTATAGGAGAAAATAATCTTTTTGCAAGTCAAGATCTATTGTTCTAGAAATCCAGAAATATTTGGATCAGCATATTTGCAACAGATTAATTTGCAAAAGTCTACTGTGCTAGCAGTGGGGAATAGCTTAGACTTATGTCAAAACTGATGATTCACTATCTGATCTGGGCAGGAAAAAGAAAGTATCCAATGATGAATCTTGAACCCTAACTATGAAAGTGGATAAAAGCTGGGCCAGCATCTGATGATACTTTCCTGAATAATAGCTTCCAAATCAATGTAGTGGAGATACAGTAATGAAAATGTAATGAGAAATTTATATTCATCTTCAGGAAAATTACATTCCTTCATTAGGAAATACTTGCTATTCTTTTGTAATTAGGGAGTCAAAAATGTTTTCTATTAAACACACAAGACTCATAGCCCTGAATATCTATATGTTAACTGGTTTTTATTTGTTTGTTTGTTTTTGTTAAGAGCTTTTTTGCCTGTGGATTTGTCAGTTATATGTATTGTTGGATGTTTGTCTCAGAACAGAGAATGGGAAATTGACCTCCTTGGTTTTGAGGTTCTAACATGGGAGGAAAATAATGTTAAAAACATTTAGAACTCAGGATTCTCTTTCTTAATTGTGTCTCACATGTTAGGTTTCACTGAGAATCCCATTGGCAAAAAAATCATTTTTTTTCTGTAGAAGACTGCCATCCAAGCTAATCAGTGTTGTTTGTGAATATGTAGGATCATAGAGGTACACATTTAGAACTAAAAAGGACTTTCTAGTCATCTGCTTCTCTTCACCACATCCCCCATCTTTGTTTATGGCTAGAGTAGCTCAGGTCCAGAGTTTAGATGACTTGTCCAAGGTCACATTGTTAGTAAGAGGCATATTTGCTTATTTTCTGGATTTCTACAACTTGTTTACAATTAGAAATGAAGTCTTTGCTACTGTATGAATTTTTTATATTTTGAAAATTTTATATCTCCTCCATTTGTGCCTTCCTTCTGTGATTAAAAGGATTTGGACACTAAAAATTGCATGTAAACCCACATATACGAAGATACGAAGTTACCTAAAGACCTATAGAGTTATTTTAAACAAGTGAAAATGTGCTGGGGGGATGATTTGCATAAATAACAGGTCTTTTGCTATGACTGATTATAAGCAAAACGTCTGAATAAGGGGGAAAGGGAGCAGATAGCATTACTTTGCAAAATGCTTGTTGTCAGTGACCTGAAGATGGGGCTAATGACAATCCATTTTATATTTTCACTGCAGACAAGCCAACAAGGTTACCTTAGGGATGGTGATTTTTATCTTTTTGTCAGGATATTTACTTAATTTCTTACCAAAACATTTATTTAAAATTTCATTTATTTCACCTAATAATGTGTAATTTCCTTTTTAAACGGATTTCAAATTCATAGGAAGTGTGATTTCTTTTGACCCAAGAATAATCATATATCTTGATTAATAAAACTATAGTGTGGTTAATTATGCATAGTCTGAATTCATAACATTTGATGCATGTCACTCTAGTCATTATCAAAGTGTGTTCTGGGGGCTATGGGTGGTTTTTGAGATTCCTTGGATGTTCTAAATTTGGTACAAAGTTTGTCTTGCAAAAGTATGCTTTTTAAAAAAAACATTTCTACTTCAAATTTGAATCTATATTAAATAACTTCATTGTTAACTATTCATTAAAGTAAATCATAAGATTACATACTTTGAGTGGAAGAGACCTCAGGGAACATCTAGTTTCAAATGATTTTGCAGATGAGGGAATAATATAAGCAACTTGTCCAAAGTTATACAGCTACTAAGTACCACCAACTTCATTTCCTTAGACCTAGATCTATGGAAGAAGGAAATACATCATCTCCTGAACCTCTCCCCCACCAAATAACTTATTGATTGATGCCAAAGCAAACATTACCTTTTAAATCCTCAAGGTTTTCTACTGAAGGACTTAAGCTGTTGATCTCTTAATTATTTACTTAATAGTCTTGGCTAGAGCTATTAATGACTTCATGAAGATTTCATAATGAAAATAATTTTTATTGTTGTTCGTGTTATTTTTGGTGGGAAGGAGGAGAATAAGGCATTTTTCCTACTCAATTAGAGATATCCAATACTATTAAGCTAATTTCCATAATTAGTTATTTATCTAAATATAGCTGTCCCCATAATGGGTTTTCCTTAGGTAGGCTAAAAGAGCATTACTGTTGTTTTGTTTTGCTTTGTTTTGTTTTCCTAAATAAAGATCACATTAATTCTGTGAGCCTGAACAGACTTTGACAGAGTTCATGATGTAAAACATGAATTTTTATGCTATCCTAATACTTATAGGCATTTACATGCACACACACATACATATATACACACACATAAATGTACACATATATGTGCACATATTTTATCCATTTTAAAAGTTCTCCTGGTTTCCCCTCCAATTTGATCCTTCTTTCAATCTCTAATGTCACTTTAGATATTAGTGTCTCTTCTATAATATTTCTAAATGATGCAAAAGATTACAAAAATGATAAAAACAATGACAAATATAAGATGGTCACAAATAGGATGGACTTTAAATAGCTCCATTACTTTTTTCCCTGCTATATACTTCAACCTTGGTACTATTATACCTCAAGTTATGATAAATTCAAATACATAAAATTAACTTCAAATCTTTTTTTTTTTTTAAACAATTCATTGGAATGCATTCGAAGGGCTCCTGGGGTATTCTAGAATATAGTACTGATGATTTGACAGTCTTATTTTCTTTACCTGAGCAAGATCATAAATTGTGTTCTAGACCAATTTCAATTTGTTTTTACTCACTTAAAAGCAGATTCCTCTTAAGCTTATTGACAATTCATTCTTTTGACTTTTTGACTTCTGACTTTGCGCAGCTTGTTTTTGCAGCACTTGTTGGCAAAGAGCTGATTCCTGTAGTATCTTAGGGAACTGTGTTTTCCAGTGGAAAGAGTGGTGGATTTAGAATCAGAGGATGTCAGATCAGAGTTCAAATCTCAGCTCCCCCACTTATTTGCTGTCCAATCATAGCCTAGTCATTCATATGGATCTAATTGCACTTAACTATCAAATAAGATGGTTGGATGCAATGGCCTTTGACGTCTCTTCCAGCTCTAAATCAATTACGTTACTATGGCTGCACACTTGTACTTTCCCTATAGCTCTCTAAGGGGAAAAAAAAAAGAATTTTTTTTTTAAATTTGAGGACTCAAATATATAGTTGATATAGTATGTATCAAAGTAATTATTTTTAAATTCTTTATGAAATTAAGATTATCAAAGTTTAAAGCTACAGGGGACCCAAAGTATTTTTTTTATTTCACTCACCTCCTTGAATTTACTGATGAAGAAGCTGAGTCCCGAAGAAGCTGAATTATTGGCCCTATAGCAGAGACTTTATGTATAAATGAAATATATACATAATCCATAGCCTTTTTGTAGTCATTAATTCCAATCTTAATCTCTTCAAAGTCCTTTATCTTAGATGCTAATAAGAATTTACATTCTTCTATCTTCTTTTCATTGCCTGTGTAGATTATAACAGATATCCCCCCCAAAAGAAGTGCAGTTTTCAGCTTTAATAGCTTACATCTGCATTAAGACTTTTAGAATACTCTATATATCCAAAGTGTCTCAGCATGAAACAAAGATGAGAAAAAAGGGCTTAGAAACTGAGAGCGCCAGTAGACAAGTAATTGGCTTGACTACATAGCATTTGTTTAAATCATAATGAAAGTCACAATTTATTCTTAATCACCAAAATTCTGTATCTGAATCTCTGAGTCATGAGATGCCAAAAGCAAAAACTTGCTGATATAATTAGTTGCTGATGTACTTACTTTCTCCTAAGTCGATGCTGTGTTAGGTCATGTACATAACTCCTTTCACTGTTTTAGTGTATCTGTTATGTTTCCATGGCTATGTAGAACACATTTTTGAAGATACAGAGAACTGAACTAGTTAGTTCTTTTCACTTCCATCAACTGCAATAGTGGCCCATTATAAGTGAGGGCTTGGCAATCATCCTCCTTTAACTAAGCTATTGAGAGGGCTAATACCCTTTTATTGACCTTGAAACTTCTTGGACTTTTAAAAATTACTGAATTCAATTGAATACAATGATTTTTCAGAAAAAAAAAACAAATAAAAAGGATACCTCTTCATATGCTTCCTTTCTCTTCATTGTTTAACCCATATATAGGCAGATTGGATTGACATAAACAGCTAGAATAACCTTACATTTCTAAGCAATTTTTAAACTTTGCACTGGGCTAACCATAATACCATGACACTCTAGTTCTCGAAAAATAGTGCTCATACCTGTTAACTTGTGCCGCTTAGATTTTTCAATCAAATATATATTAAGCCTACTATAAATCTGGACTAATTAAACTGAAGAAGTATTTATTATAAATTATGTTTTTCAATTTTTATTGATATATTTTAGTGACCTTAATTTCCCAATATCTCACTATCTTTTTTCTGACCCTGGGAGCCATACCTTATAACAAAGAATAAAAACAAATAGGGCAAAAAATCATCTCGGTAAAACTAACAAATCCATAAGTCCAAAGTTATATTCAATATTCTACATCTATATTCCTCACCTCTTCAAAGAGGAGAGGGAGGCAGAGTCTCATTCTCTTTTTTTTGGGGGGGGGACAAGTTTAGGGATTATAATTTCAAAGCTTTCAGTTTAATTTTTTTTTGTTTGGCTGTGTATATTTCATATGAAGGTTGTTTTTTTTTTTTCTCTCTCATTTTCTTTCAGTTTTTCCCAATGCTAAAGGGTAAGCAAGAAAATAAATGCCTGTTAATTGAAAAAAAATTTAAATTGAATTAAAAACAATTCTTCATCATAGCATCACACTTTATCTCATTGGATATTAAGTAAACTTTTTGTGAATAGTATAGTTTTCCAAGTAGAAGTTTGAAAGGGGCAGCTAGGTGGTGCAGTGGATAGAGCACCAACCTTGGAGTCAGGAGGACCTGAGTTCAAATCTGACCTCAGACCAAACATTACTTACTAGCTGTATGACCCTGGGCAAGTCACTTAACCCCAATTGCCTAAAAATTAAAAAAAAAAAAGCCAAGTAGAGGCTTGAGTTTTTAATAGAGTTTATATCAGGCATGTTCCCAGGCCATTATTTTTCTACAACTCTGATAATTTTATTAATCTTTTATACCATGTGTTGTGGTATAGTCATGTTGTAATATTCTACCTTATTTTAGGAATTTCTGCAATTCAGACACATTCAATATAGTTATCAGATTTCCTTATTCTCTCAATGGGGACAAGGCTTTCAAACTCCTGGAAATTAAAAAAAATTACCCCAAACATTTCTTATGAGTAATTTCTAGTCCAAAAAAATACCCATGTCTTATAAGGTCACCTCAACTGCAGACTATGCTTTTGGTGTAGCCTTGGAAGAAAAAATTGATTCCACCAATAAAAATTACCTTTCCTCAAAATTCAATATCATAAACTTTGTCTTTCCCCCATTTTTTTTTCTTCATGGCAATGAAGAGTAGGTTTTTTCTAAAATCATCTTCTTTCTCTTCTATCTTTAAGAAACCTTTGCTACAATGTATAGGAATCAGTAATTAACCCTCTAGATGCCAGGTCCTTTTGAACATCTTTGCTTCTTTTCTTAGAACAAATTAGACTGTTTAGCAGCAATAATTTGTCAGTTCTTATTCTTTCTTTTCACTTTTTTCTGTTTTCATTACACTTCATTGCAACTGATCCTGTTTCATTATGGGCTTGACTGATCTTTGATATTACTCACACCAAAGAAGGCTACAATATGTCTAATAGTTATTGAAGTGTTCTTTTTAAGAAGTACAACTTTTTCGTGTTTCCTAAAAGTAATATCCATTCTTAACAACTACAGAATTAAAAATACAACAAAAGAGAATAATAAACATGTATGACACAAAATGCAGTATTCATCTTACAGAGAGCTAACTAAAGGTGGGGAAACATCATAATTCAGTTTTATTTGGATAAAGTCAGGCATTCCAATTCAGTTGACTGTCAATAGAAATGCAAATATGTGAACATCCACTATCACTAAATGAAACCCTATTAAAGTGATTGCTTTTCCCAAGCAATTTAAATTGAATGCCCTGAAGGGTTAAATTCAGAGATAATGATGATACATTCACTGTCCTCAAGGAGCTTACTCTCAAACTTGGCTTCTCATAGATCTCCACTGCTATCACTGTCCTTTTAAAATGAGACTTTCAATGAATCCCAGCTGCTTAGGGGTTCAAGCCAAGACAGATCTCTAGGGCATATTCCATCTGAATAGTGCAGGTATTGCTTCCCCAAACCAGGTTGACATTAAAATTACCTTGGCAGATGGGATTAAAATATGCTACTTTTAGCTATCTCCTCAGTCTCACATTTGCCACTTAGGAAATGATAGCCCAAATAAGATTCTGCAGTATACTAAACTTAGCAGCATATATGTAGCTCTCATCCTTTATTACATGATGTGTTGAATAACAATTAATCACTTGCTTTGTGATGAGAAGCATAAATCTGATGCAGACAGGCACAGCCACTGCATTTCCTCTAGAGATCTGAACTTGGGGAGATTTTAATTTTGCACAAGGCATTCATACCTAGGGTAATTTTTTCCTTGAATGTGTACTCTGGCAGCAGAACATCATTCCCCTGTATGACACAGGATATTGACAACTGAGTACTTTCCTCCTGCTTCTCTTTCTGATTCATATGTCCAGATGGTTGTTGAAGGGGTTGGGGGAGGGGGAGAAGATGAGATAGGGTTACCTCTGCCTTTTTTTTTTATTAGTAAGATGAAAGTCATAGGTCATAACAAAAACCCAGAAAGTTAAATTTAAGTTAAAAAAATAGATTCAAGGAGTTTTTATCCTGCTCTCATAGGGCAGCAGGTGGTGGCCTAATAAGTAAGGAAGCTGAAGTTAGACTCTGTGAGTCACAATCATAAGTGAAAAAGACTCTACTAATAGCATTAGCAACATTAGAAATAAAACTCACTCAGGGTTCTGAAGGCTTTGTTCAAATCTGCCTTTATATTATATCCAAGGACTTTGGGCTACTCAAACTTTTTTTTTTAATTTATTTATTTTTTGGTACTTACATCTTTCCAAATGTTACTTTGGTGTCCTTATATTTTACTAGAAACTATACCTCCTTCATTAAACTCTGCATAAAAGAAGCAGTCTGGTGTGAATTTCCCTGATCTATTAGATAGGTAGATAGATAGATAGACAGACAGACAGACAGACAGACAGACAGACAGACAGACAGATAGATAGATAGATAGATAGATAGATAGATAGATTGATTGATAGATAGATGATAGATAGATAGATAGATAGATAGATGATAGATAGCTAGCTAGCTAGCTAGATAGAACACCACAAACTTATAAGGATTAGAGATTCTAGTACCTTATTTAAAAAGAGTGACAGTACTTGTAAATCATTTATACAGCCTTTCATAATTAACAAAGGAGATTTTGCGGGCATTTTATTTGATTTGCCCCATTACTTAGAATACTTGCCCCATCATTCCTAGACCTAGACCTAGCCTCTGACCTAGACTCACTATTGCCTTAGAAGATGTCACCAAAGCCATATTGGCATAACTCAGTCATGTTGCGAGAACTCTTTCTTATGCAGTCATCTGCACAGTATAATTTTATTTCCTTTTCTTTTCATCAGTAACCCTTTTATTCTTTTGATTGTTTATTATTTACTGAGAAAAATTCTTACCAGTTGGAATTAACACGAATATTCTAAGAGTCATCTCTCTTGTGCTATCAGAGTTCTTTGTTCTTGCAAAGTTCAAGCAAGGTGCATTGGGATCGTAGCCTCATAGGATAATAGTCCCAGAGGTGGAAGTGACTTCAGAGGGCAAGGAGCCTAATGTCATCATGTTCCAAATGAGGAAACTTGGGTCCTAGAAGTGGGACCCCTTGATCCTAGTGCCCCATTTCACTTACACCTTCCTTCCTTCTTTTGTTCTTTTCTTCCTTCTTTTGTTCTTTCCTTCCTTCCCCCTTCCTTTCTTCCTTCCTTCCTTCCTCCTTCCTTCCTTCATTCCTTCTTTCTTTCTTCCTTCCTTCATTCCTTCTTTCTTCCTTCCTTCCTTCTTCCTTCCTTCCTTCTTTCTTCCTTCCTTCTTTCTTTCTTCCTTCCTTCTTTCTTTCTTCCTTCCTTCCTTCATTCCTTCTTCCTTCTTTCCTTTCTTCCTTCCTTCTTCCTTCTTTCCTTCCTTCTTCCTTCTTTCCTTCCTTCTTTCTTTCTTTCTTCCTTAATCCCTTCCTTCCTTCCTTCCTTTCTTCCTTTTTTTCCTTCCTTTCCTTCTTTCTTTCCTTTTTTTTTCTTTCTCTTTGCAGGTTAAGCTCATTGATCTCATCTATAGCTTTTCTGGCAATAATGCATATATGTATTTCAATGTCATTAATACTGCCTATGATGAATAGGTTGATATTGCCTAAGAAATAATGAAAATTAGTTATTAAAAAAACAAGTTATGATGTATGTCTTTGGACAAAAGGCAGCATTTATACAGCACTTCATATTTTTCTAAGTACTTTATAATATTTCATTTGATCCACACAAAACCCTAGTGGGTAAGTGTTATTATTATCCCCAATTTACAATTGAGAGACGTGAGAAAGAAAGAGGTTGTGTTCCTCAGGATCACACACCTAGTAAATACCTGACTTTAAATTTGAACTCAGATCGTACAGACTTCAGGCTCAGGCTCTATCTATTGCACCACAGAGCTGCTCAGGAGAGTGGCCAACACCATTTTCCACAGGATCCTAGACTGAGAACGACAGTGCCCAACAGACTTGTGAATCAAGTGACCAACTTGAAATAGAAATTGTTAATGTTTTTAATGTAAGTGCCATAAATTTAGATCTTTACTTCTAGGATGAAGCCAGAACCACTCGGGTACAAATAGAATCAGGTTGTTATTTTCTGGGTCAGGTGGTACACTTTTTCTGACACCAAGAGTAAAAAGCCATTCTATTTTGCTAACAAGCAAATGCTAATTAGAAATTTTTGTTAACTCTCAGGGAATCTCTCAGGAGAATTTTAAAGGAGAAAGTAGCCTGAAGCAGATTATCACATTATTAATAAAGTTAATTCTGCCTATAGGATTGAAGTCTAGATGACTAAAAGACCTCTGAACCTCCTTGCCAGAAATTGAATGTTAAGTTAAATGTCTGTATGATAACAGTCTAGATATCAATAAAAAGGAATGACAGTAATGCTGACTACTCAACAGACTGGGCATCCACTGGCTAAAAGTTTTTGTGACTGGCCTGCCAAGATTGCTGCTGTAGTAGCACAGAAAACATATTTCATTCAATCATAAATGATGAAACAGACAAAAAAAAGAATACATTATATGTATGCCAGCAGTTATAAACCCTGTCTTTAAAATTTTTTACATGCATTTTTTTTCCCTCTCCCAATGTAGTTTCTTTTTATCTTCTGTATTGGAGGGATGAGGGTTTTTTTTTTGTCATTACTAGTTGGGCCAAATTATTTTTTTTTTTTTTAGATTTTGCAGCCAACTACAGTTTTTAACCTAGGGATAAAGCCTCTAAGAGAAAAATCTCATGGTTCTCTCTTTCTCATTATCCATATGGATCTTGAGTCACTGAAATAATCTCTGGAGAATATTATGGAAGTACTAATTCATCATTCACTAGGTCTGCTGGATTCAATTTCACTCTCAATTCACCTTTTACAAATTTCCTTATTGTCAAATTAATAATTGTCTATGAAAAGAAATATATATTGATCTACAAAAAAGACTAAGAGGATAGCAGAAGAAATAATACATTTCTTTTTTGCAGTTAATTGTTTAAAGAAATGTTATTGAATTTAACAATGTAGTAATAAAATTGCCTTGTTTGCTTTGTCATTCCTATACTTCTTTTTGTTTTTCTGTCAATTTTTACAGATTATTTTTTTTTCAATTATCAACCATTATTTTTTTCTCCCTTCCATCTCTCCCACTAATTAGAAAGGAAGAAAGGAAAAAGGAAAGAAGGAAAGAAGGAAGACTGAACAAATCATAGCATAACATAAGCATAGTTAAGCAAAAAAAAAAAAATTCCACATTGGCCATGTCCAAAAGTGTGTTTCTTATTCTGCTTATTAGTCCATCATCTCTCTGTCATGGAGGTAGGCAATATTGTTCATTAATTCTCTGAAATCATGGCTGAGGTTTGATCAAAGTTCTTAAATCATTGAGAATTGTTAGTTTTTGCAAAATTAATATTATAATTTGTTCTTTTGATTCTGCTCACATCACTGTATCAGTTCATATATATTTTTTCACATCTTTTTAGATCTCCCTCTCTGTCTCTCTCTCTTTCTCTTTTTATTTCTTATTTCTCAATAGAATTCCATTATATTCATATATGCCGTAATTTGGTCAACCATTCCTCAATTGACCCATGGAACAGTTCTTTGCCACCGTAAACCTCTTTGCATTTTAAACCTGTTTTATTGATGCTCCTCTTTTTGTTTATCCATCACAAACTACAAACTCACCATCTTTGCCACAATCTCTGTCCTAACATACAGTTTTATGAATAAACAAATGACAACTTCAAACTGATAAAATACAAAAACTTTTTTTTAAGGACACCATAGTCTTCTTTACCATCTGTGCATTAACCTTATTTTGTAAGTGGCTGTGAGTGTGTTAGTATTTGGTGTATTTAAAAATTGGTGTTCTATGTTCTGCAAGTTCTTATAGGTTTAATTTTTTTTAACTTTGACTTCTTTAAAAATGTATTTTGTTTAAAAAATAGGTAGATTCACAGAAAGTCAGCTTTTAGCTAGTTCTTATTTTAAGAAAATCTTTATGTCTGCTGGAAAGTGTCAAGATTAACTTATAAAGGAAATATGTCAGAATTGTGGCAATGTCCAGATCTCAGAGAATGTGACTGAGGAAATAAAAAAAGAAACATGAATCATGAAGCAAGGGCTGACTACAAAGCTTCAATATTAGGAAAGGAAGTTTTTATTTTGAGTCAGAATAACCATGGAAGGAGGAGAACAAAGACTGTCATTGCTATATAGGAAGGGGGGGGGGGGACTTGGATCCAGGAAAATAAAGCACTAATTATAACAGAAATATTAAAGTTATCAGCACTTGATACACCAAAGAAAGTACCCCAAGAGCGTTATATTTAAAAAAATGAAAAATTATGACTCCAAAGCTGAAAAGAAGCTTAGAGAGCTTCTAATTAAGCCCTTTCATTTTACAGATAAGGAAACTGAGGTTGAAAAATATAATTTGCCCAAGGTTACATGGACAAACAAGTTAATGGCAGAGCCAGGACTAAAAGCCAGTTCCACTGACTCATTTCAACCACATGGTGCCACACTTCCCAGATTTTCTGAGAGAGTAAGAACAGAATGTATTCTTTTTAACAGGGCTTCACAAAAATGATATATTCATCAGATTGTATATTTTAATTGTTTTTATTTTGAAATTTTTATTTTTAATGGAAAATATTACATATAGACAAGCCTATAAAGCTAATCACACTGGTTGTTTAGCCTGTGAGGAGAAGGGGCAAAAGATAGAGATGGGGAAAAGGGGAAAACTTTGGGAAACAATGAACCTCTACCCCCTGAACCATAACTACATGATGCTGCTTCTAGCACCAATAAAATGTGTTTAAATTTTGTTCCAAAGTGTGATTCTTCATTATTCTCTTCATAGAGATATTTACTTATTCAGTTCACAGTGTTAGTAATAAGTTAATGAAAAAAAAAATCAAAGAGAGCAGCCAAGTGGATCTTGATTTATATTATTTATCATTTGTTGATGCCATAAAGGTATTCTGACCTATTAAACATAGAAAAGTCACCATTACTATCTGGTAGCAAATCCCTAACTTGACAGTAAAATTACCTTTAAAAAAAGTTCAATAAAAGAATGGGCTTAGCCAATTCCATCCTATTTCCATGACAAAAAATCACTGTTGTCTGTGCATTATATACCTATATCTATATCTATATATCTATATCTATATCCACATACATATATACATATATGTATGTGTATATATATATGTATACATGTTCATTTCACATTTTTGACTGTGTCTCTTAGAATTGACATTCCTTGAAAACAGAAAGTATATCTACCAATTTTTCTTTAGTGAAAATTCATGGTGTTATGATAAGTGGCTAAAGTAGAACTCATCAAAGGGGGAGAGGCAGAGGGTAGTAAAAGATTTTAAGAATTTATACTCATGCATTCAATTTTACTGTTTCAGTGTGCAGACATTGGAAATTGGAATACTGGACATCTTCGGCTTTGAGGAATTTCAAAGGAATGAATTTGAACAAGTAAGTAGCATTATTTGAAAGTCATATTCACCTTAATTTTTTTTTTTTAGGTAACTCAGTTTTGACCTTTTAGGGCCACAAAAGAGAGTCATATAATATTTGGATGAGAAAAAGAAATTAAAATAAGTAGTTTACTTTCTGCCAAGATGCCTTTTAAAAACTGCTGTTGTTATTACCACTATTATTAATACTACTACAGGAAGGGAGGGAGGGAGGAAGGAAGGAAGGAAGGAAGGAAAGAAGGAAGGAAGGAAGGAAGGAA
>NW_020954559.1:8187056-8306046 GCF_900497805.2 Vombatus ursinus
GAAGGAAGGAAGGAAGGAAGGAAGGAAGGAAGGAAGGAAGGAAGGAAGGAAGGAAGGAAAAGAGGGAGGAAGGAAGGAAGGAAGATAATATAATGCAATGGAAAAATCACTATGCCTGGAATCTGGAAGGACCTGAATTCATTTCCGCTTTCATAAGCTATGGGATCATAAGCAAGTCATTTCTAAACCTCTCTGAGCTTCATGCTTTTCATACGAAAAAAATATATAAATAATAATCACCACAGTACTATGACTTAGGAGTTATTATGTGGATCAAGATAATGTATGGCAAGTACTTTTTAAACCCTAAAACATTTTTTAAATCCTTACTTACTATCTTAAAAATATGTTATTTAAAATTATTTTAAATTTTAATTTAACATTTAAACATATTTTTAAAATATTCCTTCTCTCTTATTTACCTGTACTGATGCCAGCAAGGTTTATATTGGAGCTGACTTTTCTACTGATACCTATGTGCTTTCAATATAACAAAGCTCACTAGATGTTTATACTGATAGTACAATTTTTGGCCTTGGTCAAAAGAGACAATGTCCCTCTCTGACAGGTGGAAGTCTTTAAACTTCCCTCTTTAACATGGTATCATAGAGCTCATTCAAAAATTTCAAGTGCCCAGAACAAAACCTGCCCCTTTAAGGTAGCTTATCCTATTTTGGTATTGGAATAAGGTGATTTTATTGCTGTTTTCATATTGCCTTATTCATCTTGCTTGCTGCTAAAATATTTTAATTAACCACGAATTTTATTATCTCTGAGGTTTTTGAGGTTTTATGTAACAGAAGGTATAATTTGTTCTTCTGAAAAATGAATAAATAATAAATCCTGAGTAAAACCTGAACATCACCTTCATGAAACTATGAGTAATTTTCAAGCCTAGACCTGGTTGCATAAAAATTATGAAATGAAAAGAAACCTTTTTCTGAAAAAAAAAATTCTTGCCCTTTGCAGTTTTCTTTTGCTATTAAACACAATTGTGTATAGTAGTCATTTAGGAGGAAAAAAAATAAATCATTTTCTTTGAGCAATATCCAAATCCCATCTTACTCACACTGGATTTAGCAAATCCTTATATTTGCATCTGAAGCCGTTAAACTATTTTTTTATTTATATAGGAATATATTTTAGAAGACTAAGGTACTGAAATACTTGAGGGTCTTTCCCATTCCTTAACTCACTCCAAATTTCTTTTTTTTTTAAGTTTCAGTCTAACATTATTCTTCTAACAATCATTTTTTTTTTCAAAAAGCACTTCATTCTTTAAAAAAATAATCAAGAGTGAATTATTTTTGCCTGAATTTGGCACTCTTCATTGACTAAATTAACCAAATAAACAGAACTAAAAAAAAAATCCAAAAGCAAGAAGAAAAATTAATGGTCTTATCCTTTTTTTACTTTTCCTATTCAGAAAATGAACTCAGTATGTTTTTCTTCCATAATTATTCCTTTTGAGAAGCTTGTGAAAAGGCTAGAATAGGGACAGATTTAAGTAGACAGTAAGTACTATTATCTGGAACACCACCTCAAATCTCATCACCCTTAAGTAGTTCTATTACATTATCTGCCCACTAGTGCTGATTTAAAAGTTAATTTGTTTTAGCTAAATGAAAATACTAATCAAAGCCCCCCTTCTCTCACTGGTGCATCTCTGCTTCCCCTCACCTCCCCCCACACCCTCTAAAGATTTAAGACAATTCTCAGACCTAATGTCAATTGAAGTAGTTGTTTGACAGCTATTTGACTAATCAATGGAAAGACCCATACCAGATAATTTGTGTTCTAGAATGGATTATTTTGGCCAGAATTTGGCATTCTTCACTGATTAAATTAACCAAAATAACTGTCAACATTTCACTTCATTTTCAAGTAGATACAGAGTGGCTGTCATCTCTTTTATTAAGAAATGGTAGTATACTAGGAACTTAAAAAATATGTCCAAATTCATTGACAACAAAGCCTCTCCAACTATACACAAATAGCTAATCTAAGTATCACCTAGGTTTGTAGATTTATTTATGGAAGTTTTAAAGGACTCTAGAGGTCAGGCATTAAATCCAATCCTGTGTCTGGAGGGTAATTCCCTCCATCACATCATCCTTAAGAAATAATGACAGCTAACATTTACATAGCTCTTTAAGGTTTGCAGAAACCACTTTTCATATTTTAACTCATTTGATCCTCACCCAAGATAGGTGCTATCATCACTATCTTGCAGATGGAGAAACTGAGTCAGAGACAAGTTAAGTAACTGACTTGCACAGAATCACACAACTATTAAGTATGTGAGTCTTGGATTCAAACTATCTTCCTGACTTCAGATTCCATGTTCTATCTGTTGTGCCACCTAGGTGTTTCAAGTAATAGTGTTCTCAATATTGTTTCAGTGATAGCAGGGAATGTAATGAATCTCTGAGTTACCATCCTTGGTTCATCTGGTAAATATATAAATGTTTTATTATTTTAAATAATTATGAGAATTTATAAATCCAAAACATTTTCCCACAAGAATCTAAAAGAAAAAAAAAAACCTGCCATATTAGAGATACCAGTAATATCACAATAAAAAATATTAATGATGTATATGCATACTAACAATTTCCAAATTTCTCATGGGATATTACAGCCAAATCTTTATGAAATGGAGGCTTTGTTGGGATAAAATGTAGTAAAGCCCAGTATTGACAGGAAGTTGTAGGAATTTGGAGAGAAAGTCAAAGGTTTGTCAAAACAAAAGCCTGTGCCTCAGAAGTTAAAACTATGATTCAGCACTGCTGACACAAGCTTCCTCCAAAATGGTTTCAAGAGAGTTGACAAGGACTTGGAGAATTTCCCTGCTTACAGGTTGTTTTCTAAAAAATAAAATTTACTGGAACTGTAGGTCAAAAACAGCGCAGTTAAACTTAGACTGAGCCTAGACATAGGGGGAAAAAACCAGGAGACAGAAAAATGTCTGGTTGACCTATTTGAGCTCATCTTATAGTGATATAGTAGAACTTCTTTATTGTCCATGTCATTGAAAGCATTCATCAAGCATCTAATTGTGCAAATGATATCCTTGGCACATTGTACAAAGAGGATACAAACTTATAGTCTTTGCCTACTTGGAGTTTGCAGAGAGGACTCATTTTGCTTGTAATATATTAAAATTGCTTGTGGTTACATGAAATGCTGAATGTATTTGGATTCCATTCCTGGGAAGTAGACATATGGTCTTAAATAAAGCTCTACTCTGCTTGAACCTTTGGACAAGGAAACATGTAACAATAAGGAAATTCTTCCTTTTGGATTTTCTCTACAAATTTCGTGTATATTTTCTAAAACCATAAGTTCACTAAAACGTAAGTGTATATTTTTAAAACTTTGCAGCTATGCATTTGATAAATAAAACTGTAATCCAAGCAACATGCAGTTTTTCTACAAATTTATCAAATTCACTCTTCAGATATTTTAACAAAAGCCACAATAGGATATCTTCTTGTTAGAAATGTTCATTCCTTTCTGACAAGGTAATTTCCTAGGGTGGATTTATTTTTATAGAAACAGACACTGTTAATACTTAAGTAATATAATTTTAATATAAGTGAAACCAGTTTAAAATTTATTTAAAATGTTATAGAAGTAAATATTTCATAGAAACCTATTATGTCATTGGTTTTTTTTTAAAGGAAAAATAACCAAAGGAAAAAAAAATATTTTTGTATTTTCCCAATCCTAACAATAGAAGGAAGCTTATTTCTAGAAAAAAATTGCTCTTAAATTTTTTTTTTAGCTCTTAAATTTTAAGGTGATATTTTATAACAATAATTTATGCTACAGCAAGATGTATACATGAAAATATGTTATTTACTTATAAATAATTACAGAATTTCAGAATAGGAAAGGACATCATAGGCCATTTAGTCCAATATCTGCTTAATCAGCAATCCTTTATATTACATTCCCAATATTACTAAGCATCCAGATTTCACTTAAAGACCTCAAATGAAGAGAAACACAATTCCTGAGTAACATTAATTGTTAGGATATTTTCCTTTACATTAAACTTAAATATCCCTCAATGCAATTTCAATCCCTTGTTCATAGCCGTGTCCTCTGGAGTCAAGAAGAAAAATATTTACTTACTTCAGATGACAGTCTTTCAAATATTAGATGACTTCTATCATGACCTCCCTGTCTTTTCTTTTCTAGAGTAAACATTTCTAGTTCCTTCAACTTATTTTTATGTTACATATCCTCTAACTTATCCAGTCCCCTCAAGTGGTCACCTTATAGATTCTCTCCAGTTAATTAGTGCTCTACTAAAATGTTGTTTCCCCAAACTGACCAAACATTTGAATTGGAAAAAAAAATCTATGTGTTCTAGATACTATATCTTTTTTAAGGAACCTAAGATTACCTCATTTAGGGGTAAGGGGAGATTTCATGTAGCACTTTTGATTGTTACCGAGTTTGAAACACTCAATCTTTCCATCTTTTTCTCAAAAGAACTGTTGTCTACCTATACCCTAGTCATCAAAAGCATCTCAATCCCTCTGGTGAGGACTTTTATACTAGCAATCAGGGCTTTGTCCCAAGTCACAGATTTCTAAGGATAGAGGAGAGGAAGGGATATTTCAGCGCTAGGCAACTGGCAGAAATTCTTGAACTGTGTGATGTCTCTTGCACCATTGCCCAACCACAAACTGAAACTCCCAACGCTCTCTCATCATGGCAGCACTGGCCTGGAGCAAACTGTTTCCCACCAGCACATCCTCCCATCACTCCTCTATGCACATCTACTCCCTTCCCCATGATTGAATTTGCCAAAAGTAGTGACTATTATATCTATGATAGAAAGGGAAAGCTACAAATAGAAATTCAGGCTGAAATATAGGGCTAGGAGCCAGCATTAGATTTTGGTGTATTAAACATATGAGAACTCTAAAGAGCTATTCTATAAAAATAAGCCTTCAATTTATATCATGTAAAATTATTCTTATTTTTAGTAGAAACTGCACCTTAAATAATATTTTTTGTAGAATTATACTAATGGGTTTTATGTTGGTTAGTATAATGGCTTAAATTCACTTTTCTTGGAAGAAAAAAATAATGAGTAATATATACAACCATGAAGCATTCAGAAAAAAAAATTAACATTGTGAATAAAGGTGTGTTTATATGTGTATACAATACATGTATACACACATATCATGCACATATATACCCACATATATAAATTTTACATATATAGTGAATTATGTAAAATGTTTTAAAAATTTGTTTCAGCTGAAATTTTGATTATTCATCACTAAAGTTATCATTTCATTCTATAATTTGACTGTTTTTTAATTTTCTAGTCAATTTCTTAAGTTCCAAAGTCTCACTTATCTGCTTCATAGGAGAACTTATCAAATGAGTTAGAACCATGAAAATTTTGGACTTACTTTATGAGTCTATGATGTTTTGAGTAATGGAGCTAAATGTGATGATTGTAAGAATAAATACATACATAATTGATGTCCATATTTTAAATTTCCATCATAATGTCAAGGTCTATTAATAGGGATATATTGTGAATTTTTGGTTTTCTATTTATATCTAACTTAAACTTTAATTTTTAAATTTCTTCCTTAAATATCTTTCATAAGTCTTTTGTTATACCCCATTGTTGAATTTGAAGAAATCACTATTTTTCATTTGATTCTAATGACAATAATAACAGTATTTGTAATCTAGTTTAATTTTTACAAATCACATTACTTATTTTATTTGGTTCTTACATCACAGCAACCCTTGTAAGGTAGGTGCTATCATCATCCCCATCATATAATGAGGAAACTGAGTATGAAGTAGGTTGAGTGACTTATCTATTATCACATAGCTACTAAGTGTCTGAAGGAAGATTTGAGCTCTAGGATTCCTGATTTCAGGTCCAGAAATCTATCCATTTTGCCACCTACCCAACATTTGAAAGAAGTTCTGTTTCACTTGATAATTTTCAAATGGTGAAAAAAGAGACAGGAAGACGGCAGTAGGAGTTGGAGAATGGAATGTCTAACTTTTTGAGGAAATTGTTAAGCAAGCTGTAAAATTATATACAGGAACAGAATCAAAAGGTAGAGGCACTACATGTGAGGCACAGCATTTGTATCTTCCTTCCATTCTGTGACAGGGAAGAGGGAAGGGGTAAACACTTACATAGTACCTAAAATGTGCCAGGAACCATTCTGGGTGCTTTGAAAATATTATCTCATTTGATCTTCATAACAATCCTGTGAGGTAAATGCCATTTTATAGCTGAGGAAACCGAGACAGAGAGAGATAAAGTAACTTGGCCAGAGTCACTCAGCTAGTAAGTGTCTGAGGCCAGATTTGAACTCCAGTCTTCCTGACTCCAGGCCCAGTTTTCAGATTATTACCAATAGACAAATACAGTAGAATAGCTCTTGACAATAGTCTAAGGATTAAGTGTGCTAAGAGAAGCCAAGTGTGATTTTGAGGGAAGGAAAGAGGTTGCAAACATAAAATAAAATAAAATAAAATAAAGGCAAAGTGTTAAGAAAGTTTATCTTTTTAACTGGTAGTTTGCCCCACATACCTGCTAAGACTAGTGAGGGATATGTTGTCAGAGCTTATTTGAAGACTCTGAGTGAAAGCTAAATAAGGGATTTATGAAAGCAAATGTTAAAAAGATCTTAGAACACTAAACATTCAAATTTAACTTAAAGATTATTTTGTTTTGTTTTGTTTTCTCTTCTAATGCCTCATACTGGCATGGAAGTGACTGAGATTTTGAAGGCTAATGTTAGGAGGGGAAGAGTTCAGGAAGACTGTGCCATGCCATTATGCATCCTGAGCAGCACCTTTGTTTGCTTTTCATGAACCAGTCAAATATAACTCATATGTTGAGTCTGTCACCAGAAATTTGACTGCTTACTTAATAATTTGGAGTGAACGTGAGAATGGATAAATATATAATATGACTCTTAGTCCTGTCAGTCCTCTTTCACTTGCACATTGATGATGAAAGAGTGACCGAAAAAAAGAGCAGGGCTTGTTAAGCATTAAACAGTTTTTCATAATATATAAAATTGTTAATTTAATTCTTTGTCTTCTTCATGTGGGATAGTTGTACAATAAACAAGTTGACACATGAATGCAGATTTAGAGATATATACATATTAATAGTATCACTCTTTGTGAAAAGGAAGAAATAAAAATTTATAGCTTGCAGAAAAACAACTCAGGATTTTTCCCCCAAGAATAAAATAAAGGTTTTATATGCCCAAAGACACAAGACATGTCATTTCATGGAATACTTGCCTTGTATTGTTACTGTAAGTGTAAGCATATCTATGAAGATAATAATATACACTACCATCTGTTGAAGAGGAGAAATGAGAGAAAATGTCCTATGAAGACCCTGACAAGATATGCCAAATTTAAAGGCAATATATCCCTTGAAACTTGATAACGTCAATGTGAAGATGTTCATAGGAAAGGATAATGAAAATGTTTCAAAAAATTTGAGGTCTTAAAGGCAGGTTCTATTTTTTTTGTCTTTTCTTAGCATTTAGCGTGTGTTTGTGGAACATAGTAGGTGCTTAATAGTTGCTTGCTGAATGAATGAACAAATGCATGAATGAATGAGTGAGTGATAACTGATGATTGGTGATGATTGATGATGAGATGACTGAATGATTCTCATTGAAGAAATTAATTAGAACAAAGGAGTATAGGTTAATTAGCAGTTTCACACTTACATATCATGACTGCTTTATTCAAGAAGCATTTGGGAAGGTAGATGTGGAAAACATTGCACAAAAACATACACATATAGAATTGGATTTATTTTTAGAGATAGGAAATACCTAGTTACCCACCTAGCAATCATTTTAGGGTTAGCTGGTGATGGGTTGTTACACTTCCAACTGTTTGGTAAATAGGCCATAAATAACAATAAATTTAAAAAGTATAAGATACTGCATGTAGTTAACAACAGATTTAACTCAGCTGTTTAGACATGTTTTTGACTGAAAAATGAAAAATGGATTAAAGAAAAAGAAATTGACTCATCACTATTTCTTAGAAAATGTGAATTAACATAAAGTCAATGCAAAGAAGAGTCCAGAAGAAGACTAAAATAGCTTCCATTAGCTAATGCCTGATTTCCCTATCAAGCAGAGAGACAAGGCTGCCAAAGACAATGTTGCTTTAGAGTGCAGCATTATTTTCAAAATGTTATGCAGGATGATGGTGAAAGATTATGGGCGACCAACTCAATGGCAAAATATTTCCTTTTAGAATTCACTTCAAGGTTCAGTTCATATGACAAGTCCTACAGGAGGACTTTGATGATCTCGCTCTCCTTCCCTCCAGTTAATAATAAACTCTCCCTACTCAAATACTCCCTACTCAAAATCCCAACACATATATGCATGCTTATGCATGCTATGTCCTTCTTAATACAAGCTCCTTGAGATCAGGAAACATTTTTCATTTTACCTTTATTTCCACAGTTTCTAGCATGATGCAATCTTATAGTAGATGCTTAGTAATGTTTTTTTTAATTTGATTGAGGAAAAATTATCTGCTGTGTGACCCAACTAAATCAGATCACTAGATAATATTTTTAGATAAAACTGAGAGGACAACAAACAGATGTGAAATGGAGCAGTTCTCTCAGCATTTCTTTAATGATGTATTCTTATTAATGATGACAGTTAAACTACTACATTTGGACTTTTATTATCTAATTATCCAATGTGCTATGTGATGATAGTGGCAATAGAATTTAAATAAAGTGAGAAGAATAAATGGACCTGATTAAATATGGAAGATAGCCATGCTAGAGGAAAGTGTTTTTTTTCAGGATATCTCAAAGAAAAGAACATTGTTAAGAGGATGGAAAAGACCAATCAATCAATCAACACACATTAGTTAGGACTTACTATATACCTGACTTTGTGCTAGGTTCTGGGGCTTTAAAAAAATGAAATAATCTCTATTCAAAAAGAGTTTATGATCTATCAGTGGAGATTGCATATATATATGCAAGTATGTACAAAATAAATCCACAATAAATACAAGATCATTAAACATCAAGTAATTAGAGGGTTGAACATTCCAATTTTGGGGGATCAGGAAAGGCTTTCCATAAAAGGTGGAGCTTAAGCTGAATCTTGAAGGAAGATACAGATTCTTTGAGAAAAAAAAGGAAAGAGTATATTTCAAGTATGAAGGTCAGTCAGTGCAGAGGTATGGAGAAAGGATATATAATACCATGTATAAGGAACATAGAGAAGGCCAGTTTGGCAGGACTCCATAGTGTAGGGGAAAAAAAGAAATAGATATACATATATATATCTGTGTGTGTGTGTGTGTGTGTGTGTGTGTGTATACTTATATAATAACTAGCTTATGAAAGACTTTAAAATACAAAAATAAGAAATAATGTCTTATTCTAGAAACACTAAGGGGCTATTGGAGTTATTGAGTAGAGTCCCTGGAGTTTTTCAACAGGAGAGTAACATAGTTACTCTCTATAGTTACTACCCTATCGATACTGAGGTTCTTTGAATGCTCCTGTTCGCTCCTATTGGTAACACTGAGCCCTAGAATGGTACAAAATCTTTTCAGTAAAATTCATAAACTTTCAATAGAAGTGATTTTTAAAATTAGAAAACATCCACTGGGAAGAAAAATACATGTTGCCCAAATAAAACAATCAGTTTACAGGAAGCCTGTTGAATAAGTCCATTAGCATCTTTATCTTGGACATTCACTCTAGATGCTTAAAAAACTGGACCAGAACTAAATAACAAGTGGAAGAGAGCTGTATTGCATTTGGGGAATTACAGCACACTTAAAACAACCTCAAGCTCCTGACCACCACACAAATCCACCTTTTTTAACACTAAAATTCTCCTGGTGATCTTATATGGCTGTGAATCATAGTATCAACAAATCCTTACCTAGAGGAAAGGATATAAAAGACATCCTCAAGATTTGTATGACCAAGATAGATGATGAACTTATCACAGAGCAAGCACTAGTTTCACTGAAATATTAAAAGAAAAAAAGTATAGATTAGGTGACACTATTTTTTTTAATGCTATCACTCTAGAGCAACTAGTTGTACAGTGGATAGAGCACTGATTTGGGAGTCAGGAAGTCTTAAGTACAGATCTAGTCTAGCTTCAAATAGTTACTAGTTGTGTGACCTTAACTGTTATCTATGTGCCTGAGTTTTCCCAATTGTAAAATAGGGATTATGATAGCACCTATGTGAGGATCAAATGTAATACTATCTATGTAATGCTTAGCACAGTATCTGACATATGGTAGGTACTTAATAAATTCTTGTTTCCTTTTTGTGTAGAAGCATAAGTTAATAGAATGGTATATGTCTGCCTCTCTGAGTTTTCATAATAGAGAAGGGTTAACTGCTGATCTTAAGCTACCATAAAAAAGCATTAATGGTTGTCTGAGTGTGACTATTCTGGCTACAAGCATAGCATCTAGCAAATGCAAATTTATTTAAAAAATTGGGCTGTTCTTGAACACCTTTTGCCATTTCTGTTAATGGAAATACATGTGGATATAATATGTGAGTGTGTGTATAATTTTAGGTATATATATATATCTATATATAATCATATATATTATATATACATATAACTTCAGGCATAAGCATTTATGTTTAATAATAATAACAGTAATAGATAACTTACTTGTCCCCTCACCTCCAATCTTTCCATTCCTTTGGCTCCTACTCCATGATCCAGTGACAATTGACTCCCTTGCTATTTCTTGAACAAAACATTCCACCTCCAGATTCTGCATGTGTTTATTTGCTGCCCCCTGTGCCTAGAAGTTTTCTCCCTCCTCATCTTTCCCTTCTGGCTTGAATAAATACTAATTAGTTACTTTACCATTATTTATCCAGATCTATCCTGTCACCTTGTTCATGTTTTAAAGGTCCCAATGGTGAGTACTTGGAATCTGCTCTGCAGAAACCAAGAACACAATGCAGAGGGGCAAATTTATGGCAATACGAGCACTTTTATGTTTCTTGGGTATTTCTCTCCTAAAATTCAGAGGCATCTTTAATTGACTTCAGGTTCAATAAGAAAACTGTAATGTCCCCAAACACATTTTTCTGTAAGATTCTTGGCTATCTTCTAATGGGGCTAGCTATACAACATCAAGGCAGATAGTTTAAAAGCACAAGTACACAGAATCAGAATTCTCTATTGCAATTGCTTGCTAGCCTTCTATTTAATCAACTGAAGGCATTTTCCCCCTACTTTTCAACTGGTTATTTGGGCAATGGATAGATTCATCTATAATTGTCTTCTTCCTAATGTTAGTTTGCCCTTTTAAAGTTCATCCTGTGATACGGCTTCTGTGTTAGAACTTTTGTAGGTCAAACAGTGAGAACCAGAACAGAAAGTGTCCCTTTGAACAATTTAAAAGAGGAGAAAGAAAAAAAAAACTTTGAGTTGAATTTTTCAGATATACACTTTACTTCAAAATGATTTTGAAGCACACTTTGAACTGTATAATTGTGTTCCCAGTGATTCACGTTAATACTCAGTCTTGCTCTCCCCTGTTAGAAATATAAATGTATATTTAGTTTTAGGCAGCACCTCTGAAATAAAAGGCTGCAAGCTGAAAATCACTCCACAGTCTACTTGATTTCATATCAAGCCATATTTTTTCCCTACAGGATTTTAATAAATTACAGAAAGGACATTTTGTAGAAAGGAAAGAACATGATGTACCATAATAGGTACCAATACACTGCAAGCATTTCCCCTTTGTCACAAAAACTAACCACTGTTGGATGTTGCTATTGAAAAAGTCTTGGAGTAAGTTAAAGAAGTTAGTTGTTTTTTGTACTATTTCATCTGGAGGAGGTAAAAAACAGGAATATTTCACCCCAGTATGTTCTGAAGAGAAAACTCTGTTAAAAAAGTTATGGGAGGAGGAATTAGCTCTGCCAGAAATTCAGACCTAATGTCAGCCCACACTAACCTACATTTTGAAAAATAAATTGTATTGTTGTTTTTTTCTTTTATAATCATGATTGTTCTGGATATGTCCCACCATTGCCCAGAAATGATCCTTCCTTTGCAACCAAGGGGAAAAAAAAAGATAAAATCAACTGATACAGTGGCTATCTGATAATTTAAGTAAATACTTTACATTTCGCACTTTTCAAACCGGATATCTCAGAACTATCTCCAAACCAACATGTCCAAAATTGGACTCATTTTTTTTCTTTTTAAATTCTGAAACCCTTCGCTCTTCCAAATGCCTCAACCTTCCAATCTTGTCTATTTGTAACTTGGCGTTATCCTCAACTCCTCACTCTCCTTCACCTATTTCCAATCAGTTGCCAAATCTTACTGTTTCTAATTTCACAACATTTCTCACATCTGATCCTTTCTGTCTGCTCACATACTACTCTATCTTCTCATTTCAGGCCCTCATCACTTCTCACCTAGATCATTAGAACATCCTCTTACCTGAGCTCCCTGCTTTGTATCTCTCCCTACTCCATCTTACACATACTACCAAAGTATTCTCCTTAATTTCACATCTTAGTGTGTTACTCTTTACTCAATCAGCTCCAATAGCTCCTTATTAACATTAGGATTACATATGAACTTCTCTGTTTAGCTTTAAAGACCCTTTAAAGACAATTTCTAGTGCCAAGATGGCAGAGTGAGGAAGGAACCCTCTGAAGCCTTCCCAAATTCCCCTCCAAACAATAAGAAAAACACCTCAGAATTGGTCTAGGAGCAGGGAAGTAGCGTGCCATTTGGCAGGAAAGGTCTTTTCACCAGGGTGGGAGGGGACTGAGGTCCATGGGTGGGCACAGCATTAGCCAGCCTCATAGCAGTGTGGCCTGCAGTAAGTGTCAAGCCTGGGGTAATCCACCAGAAAGGCCCTGCCCTCATGCAAACCAGCAGTCCCCTAGGCAAATGAGCAGTCTGTGCAACAAAGCAAGATCCCACCCCAGTGAACCCACCCCCAGCACAAGCTTCCAACTAGGCATTGACCCTATTGCTGACTAAAAATGAAGCCCTGAGGCTGGCCAACGGCAAGACCCCACCCCTGGGGCCTATCAGCAGAGAGAGCCTATTACCATAGCAACCCAGCAGTAAGGCCCCACCTCTGGAGCAAGCCAGCAGCTAAACTCTACCCCCAGGGGGGCCAACAGGGAGGCCTATACCCCAGTACAAATCAGAAGGTACCCTCCAGCCTATCCTCCAGTGAAAACAAGAAGCTAAGCCCTGAAGCCTAGTGAAAGCCAGAAGTATGTCCCAGGGCCCCAGCACAAAAAGCTTGGGACAGTGCAGAACCAGAGCCCAACTCTCACATAAAAACACCAAGTCACAAAAAAGGTAGAAAAAAATAAGCAAACAAACAAACAAACAAACAACAAAAGACCTTGAGTATAGAGTTACTATGGTGACAGAAAGGATCAAGGTATTAACTTAGAAGAGGATAGCAGTGTCAAAATGGCTATATGTGAAGTCTCAAAGAAAAACGTAACTTGGTCTCAAGGCCAAAAACAGTTCCTGAAAGAGTTTAAAAAGGATTTTAAAAAGCACATTAGTGAAGGAGAAGAAAAATTGGGGAAAGAAATGAGAGTAATGCAAGAGAATGATGGAAAAAAACATCAATAGCATGAGAAAAGATACACAAAAATTTATCAAGGAAAATAACCCTCTAATAAATAGAATTGGCCAAATGGAAAAGGAAGTAGAATACCTCCCTGAAGAAAATAATTCCTCAAAAATTAGAACTGAAGAAGTGGAAACTAATGTCTTTGTGAGACATCAAGATACAAAAAAAAAAACAAAAAAGTAAAAAAAATAGAAGAAAATGTGAAATTTCTCATTGGAAAAACAACTGACCTAGAAAAGAGATCCAAGAGAGATAAGAATTATTGGGCTACCTGAAAACCATGATTAAAAAAAAAAACCTGGACAACATTTTTCAAGAAATTATCAAAGAAAACTGCTCTTATATATTAGAACCAGAGGGCAAAATAGAAATTGAATGAACTCACCAATCACCTTCTGAAAGAAATCCCAAAATGAAAACTCCTGGAAACATCATAGCCAAATTCCAGAGCTCACAGATCAAGGAAAAAGTATTGCAAGCAGCCAAAAATAAACAATTCAAATATCAGGATTATACAGCTTCCACATGAAAGAACTGGAGGGCTTGGAATACGAAATACAGGAAAGCAAAGGTGTTAGGATTACAACCACAAATCACCTACCCAGCAAAATTAAATATAATCTTTCATGGGGAAAAAAGTTGTCCTTTAACAAAATAGAGTACTTTCAAGCATTTCTAGTTAAAAGACCAGAACTGAATAGAAAATTTGACATTCAAATAAAAGACTCAAGGGAAGCATAAAAAGGTAAAAAAGAAACAAGGGGAAAACATAAGAAATTAAAGAAGGTTAAACTGTTTATATATTTATCTGGCAAGATAATATTTGTAACTCTTAGCAACTTTGTTACTCTAAGAGCAATTAAAAGGAGTATATATAGACAGAGATATATGGTGATTTGATGGGATGATACCCCCAAAAAACAAAATGAAAGGGTGAGAAAGAATATTGCAATGGAAGAAGGAGGAGGGATTGAATAGTTGTAAATTATCCCATACAAAAGAGGCATGAAAGAGCTATTATAATAGAGGGAAAGATGAGAAGGGGTGGTGGCAGGCAAAGCTTAAACCTTTCATCAAAATTGGCTCAAAGAGGGAGTAAAACACACATGCAATTCATATAGAAATCTATCTTACCATATAAATAAGTAAAAATGGATGGAGATAATAGAAAAGGGAGGGAGAGTGATAAAAGGGAAGGTATATTGGGGAAGGTGGTGATCAGAAGTAAAACATTTGTGAGGAGGTAATGGGTGGGGAGTAAGAGAGAGAGGAGGATAAATAAGTGAAAAATAGCATGGAGGGAAATACAGTTAGTTATCAAAACTATAAATGTGAATGGGATAAACTTACCCATAAAAGAGAAGTGGATAGTAGAATTGATTAAAAACCAGAATCCTACAATGTGATGTTTACAACAAAATACTTTTGAAGCAGAGAGATATACACAGGGTAAAGGTAAGAAACTGGAGCAGAATCTATTATACTTCAGCTGAAACAAAGAAAGCAGAGGTAGCAACATGATCTCAAAGTCAAAGTAAAAAAAATAGATCTAATTAAAATAGATAAAAAAGGAAACTATATCTTGCTGAAAGATACCATAGACAGTGAAGTCATTTCAATATTAAACATATATGCACCAAAGAGCATAGTGCCTAAATTTTTGAAGGACAAATTGACTGAGTTACAGGAGGAAATTGATAATAAAACTGTAATAGTGGGGCACCTCAACATTCTTCTCTCAGAACTAGATAATCTAACCAAAAAAAAAAAGAAAAAATTAAGGAAGTGAATAAAATTCTGAAAAGTTAGATTATCTATCTCCAGATAGATCTCTGGAGAAAACTGAATGAGAATAGAAAGGAATGTACCTTTTTCTCAGAAGTACATGGCACCTACACAAAAATTAACCCTGTATTAGGACATAAAAACCTCACAAACAAAGGCAGAAAAGTAGAAATAGTAAACATATCTTTGTCAGATCATAATGCAATAAAAATTACATTTCATAATGGACAATAGAAAGAAAGATTACAAATTAATTGGAAATTAAACAATCTAATCCTAAAAAACAAAAACAAAAAACAAATGATTCATAGAACAAATCTTAGAAACAATTGGTAATTTCATTTAAAAAATGGCTACAATGAGACAAAATACCAAAATTTATGGGATGTAGCCAAAGCAGTACTTAGGGGAAATTTATTTATATTAGCATTTAGAGATTGAGCAGAGAACTGGAAAAAAAAAAAAACCCTAGGAGAAGAACAAATTAAAAATCCCCAATTGCACACCAAATTGGAAATCTTGAAAATCAAAGCAGAGATTAATAAAATTAAAAATAAAAAAACATTCAACTAATAAATAAAACTATAATCTGGTTTTATGGGAAAAAAACAATAAAATTAAGCAATGGGTTAACTGAATTTAAAAAAGGAAAGAAAAACAAATTACTAGTATCAAAAATGAAAAGGGTAAATTCACCACCAAAAAAGAGGAAATTACGACAGTTGTTAAGAGTTGTTTTGCCCAATTATATGCCAACAAATTTGACAATCTAAATGAGATAGATGGATATCTACAAAAATATAAATTACTCAAATTAACAGAAGAAGAAATAAAATACTCAATCTAAACTTAGAAAAAGAAATTGAACAAGCCATCAATCATTTTTCTAAGAAAAAGTCCCCATGACCAGATGGATTCACAAGTGAATTCTATCAAACATTTAAAGAACAATTGATTCCAGTACTATATAAACTATTTGGGGGAAAAATAAGTGAGAGAGTTTTACTAAATCCCTGTTATGACATAAATATGGTACTGATACCAAACCAGGGAGAACCAAAACAGAGAAAGAAAATTTCCCTAACAAATATTGATGCAAAAATTTTAAACAAAATTTTAGCAAAGAGATTACATCAATGTATCACAAGGATCATACACTATGGCCAAGTGGGATTTATACCAGGAATGTAAGGCAGGAATGTAAGTTCAATATTAGGGAAACTATCAGCATAATTGACCATATCAGTAACAAAACTAACAGAAATCATTGATCATATCAATAGATGCAGAAAAAACCTTTGACAAAATACAGCACCCATTCCTACTAAAAACACAGGTAAGCATAGGAATAAATGTAGCTTACCTTAAAATGATAAGCAATATTTATTTAAAACCATCAGGAAGCATTATCTGTAATAGGGATAAGCCAGAAAAATACAATCAGGAGTGAAGCAAGGATGCCCATTATCACCTTTATTATTTAATATTGTACTAGAAATGTTAGCTACAGGAATAAGAGAAGAAAAAGCCATTAAAGGAATTAGAGCAGGCAATGAAGAAACAAAACTATCACTCTTTGCAGATGATATGATGTTATAATTAGAAAATCCTAGAGAATCAACTGAAAAACTACTTGAAATTATTAGCAACTTTAGCATAGTTGCAGGTTACAAAATAAACTCATATAAAGCATTAACATTTCTACATTTTACTAACAAAGTCCAGCAACAAGACATAGAAAGAGAAATTCCATTTAAAATAACTACATAATATGAAATACTTGGGAGTCTACCTGCCAAGACAAACCCAGGAACTATATGAACACAACTATAAAACACTTTTCATATAAACTAAAATCTAAACTTTTGGAAAATATTAATTGCTCATGGTTAGGCTGAGCCAACATGATAAATTTGACAATTTTATTTAAATTAATCTATTTATTCAATGTCATGGCAATCAAACTATCAAACATTATTTTATTGAACTAGAAAAAATAATAACAAAATTCATCTGGAATAACAAAAGCTCAAGTATATCAAGAGAATCAATGGAAAAAATATGTGAAAGAAGGTGGTTTAGCTGTACCAGATATCAAACTGCATTATAAAGTGGTAATAATCAAAACAATTTGATACTGAGTAAGAAAAAGAGTGGTGGATCTGTGGAATAGTTTAGATACAAATTACATTATAGTAAATGACCATAGTAATCTAGCATAAGGTAAACTCAAAGTTTCAACCTTTTGGAACAAAAGCTCATTATTTTACAAGAACTGGTGGGAGAACTGGAAAACAGTATGGCAAAAACTAGGTATAGACTAACATCTCACACTGTATATCAAGATAAGGTCAAAAAGGGTACATGATTTACACATAAAGGGTGATACCATAGGCAAATCAAGAGAGCATGAAATAGTTTGTCTCTCAGATTTATGGATAAGGGAAGAATTTTGGACCAAAGAAGATATAGAGAGCATTACAAAATGTAAAATAGATGATTTTAATTATGTAAAATTAAAAAAAATTGTACAAACAAAACCAATGCAACCAATATTATAAGGAAAGCACAAATTTGACAGGAAATTTGCAACAAGTATCTCTGATAAAGGTCTCATTTCTCAAATATATAGAGAATTGAGTCAAATTTATAAAAAGTACAAGTTATTCCCCAAGTGATAAATGATCAAAAGATATGAATAGGCAGTTTTTGAATAAAGAAATTAAAGCTATTTATAATCATATGAAAAATTCTCTAAATCACTATTGGTCAGAGAAATGCAAATTAAAACAACTCTGAAGTACCACCTCATACTTATCAAAATGGTTAATATGAGAAAAAAAAAGGAAAATGTTGGATGTAGAAGGTGATAAGGAAAAACAGGGCACTAATGTGCTGTTGGTAGAGTTGTGAACTGATCCAATAATTCTGGAGAGCAATTTGAAACTATGCCCAAAAGGCTATAGAACCATGCATGCCCTTTGATCCAGCAATACCACTGCTAGGTCTATATCCCAAAAACATCCAAAAAAAGGGAAAAGGACCAATTTGTACAAAAATATTTATAGCAGTTTTTTGTCATGGCTAAGAATTGGAAATCAAAGGGATGCCAATAAATTGGGGAAAGGCTAAACAAGCTGTGGTACATGATTGCAATGGAATATTATCGTACTATAAGAAATGACAAGCAGGATAATTTCAGAAATACCTGGAAAGATTTACATGAACTGATGCATAATGAAGTGAGCAGAACCAAGAGAATGTTGTATACAGTAACAACAATACTGTTTGATGAAGAACTGTGGATGACTTAGCTATTTTCAGCAATACAATGATCCAAGACAGTCCCAAAGGGCTAATGAGGAAGCATACTATCCACCTCCAGAGAAAGAACTGATATTGATTGAATATAGACTGAAGCATGCTATTTTTCATGTTCTTTAATTTTTTTTTCTTTTGAGTCTTCTTGTACAAAATGACTAATATGGAAATGTTTTACATAATTGCACATGTTTAACCTATATCTGATTGCTTACTGATTTTGGAACTCAAAACTTTAAATAAAAATGTTAAAAAATTGGAAACAAACAAACAAAAACCTTAACAACCTGACTCTAACCAATCTTTTTAGACTCATTGGGCATCACTTCCCCTCCCACACACAATGATCTAGCTAAATTAACCATTTCTTTTTCCTCACAAATAACACTGAATCTCCCATTTCTATACCTTTGAATTATTGTTTTTCTTACTCAGATTGTACTTCTTCCTCACCTCTGTTCCATGGAATCCCTCTCTTCCCTGCTCAAGTATCAACTTCTATACAAAACCTTTGATAATTCCCCTTATCTATGGGTGATGTCCTTCTTACCTTACCTTATATTTAATGTTATAGGTAATGTTGCTTTTTATTTATTTTTATTTTTTCTGTATATGTAACTGTTGTATCCCTTATTAAAAGGTAAGGGATTATTTCAATCTTTGTATTGCCAGCATCTAGCATAGTTTCTGGAACACAGTTGGTGCTTAATTAATATTTATGAATTGGTCAATTGATCCATTGTTGATAATCTCTCTGGAGACTATAGTTCTCCATCTCTACTGAGAGTTAGGAGGTAGAATTCATTATCTGTCCCTTTGGACATTTTAAATGCTGCCTATACAGTAATACTTGTAGCTGATGTATTAATTCATGGAATTAATTCAAGAACTTATTGATGGATGATTAGGTCTCATCATGCCTTCAGTATTGTAAATGTTAAAATCAAATTTTCCTCTTAACTTGCATTCTGTTACATAATGTAATTCCCCTACTTTAAGAGAAAATAATGTGGCTAAGTAAAATGGAAAGGCAAGAGATGCTCCTGATGATTAAAAATTTGAGTGGGTTTTGAGTTATGTTTTAGGTAGCATTAATAGAAGGATGTGACTTCATCTAGAATGCTTATCATAGAATGCTTTATAATCAATGGCATACATTTGCAAACCTGCCTGACTTTATAACGTAACCAAGTGGAATTCAGGATGCTTTGCTCTGACTATTGAATAGAAAAGTTAACTGACTACTCAGCCAGTTCAGTTCAACTGCCAGCAGGTTCAAGCATGCTCATCCGAATGACACTTCAGATTTAAGAATCTTCTCAGTTCAAATAAAAAGTCACACCAGTTAGATATATGGAGACAGTCGAAGACAGACCTTTTGCTGACAGATTTGGGCAGATTTTTATTGAGATCTGCTGGGCAATCATTTTACTAAGGTGGTGCAGTGGACTTGGATGTAAATGTACCTGCCACTGAAGCTGACAAAATGATAGAGAGTTTTCTGGTTAAAATACAATTCTACTTGGGACATCCAAATGTCACTTTGATCAAAGCATAAATTTGAAGAACTTTTGATTTCATTGCAATAGGCATTCTCTTCTTTGATACAGATCACAGTTTTCAAAAACTTCTCCTCTTGTATGATTCTTGTCCAACTTTTTCTACAATTCCATGCAAAATATCTAAATAGATTACTAGTGACCTTCTTTTTCTGTTATTAAAGCTATGGAGATTCCAATACTTTATTCTGACTCTCTATCTTTTGCTTCTCATTTTTATCACATGGCCCCACTCATCACCTATTGCTGTTTCATGGATCTTCAACAAAGCATTTGACTCTGGTTTTCCTTAGTCTGGACTTAAAGAGTGGTTATGTATTGACTACTCTATATTGAAAGGAGCAGGAGCAATAGAGAAAAGCAAAATTTCAATTTAGCAAATAAATGCAACTTCATTGGGAGTCTGGCTAATTGGGTAGATTTCCTCTAATCTGGGCTATGTGTTCAAAGACTGGGCAGTGACCCAGTGTTATGAGGCTGATATGAGATGCATCCTTATCATTACTCACCAGTCATCTCTTCCTTTAGTTTTTCCTGTTCCAGGGTCACAGGACCTTGACATCCTTGACCTCTCATTCCTAATTGGTTGCCAACTCTTATCGATTTGACTTATATACTATCTCTAATA
The DNA here is from genome assembly GCF_900497805.2 of Vombatus ursinus. NCBI lineage: Eukaryota > Metazoa > Chordata > Mammalia > Diprotodontia > Vombatidae > Vombatus > Vombatus ursinus. The sequence goes on from NW_020954559.1 coordinate 8,208,048, forward strand.
TCTCTCCAATCCTTTCTTTTCCAGTTGCCACCAGCTCAGTAGGAAGACTCATTATCAAACTAATTGGTTATTATAGAAGGCTTTTAACAAGTCTTTCCTGCATTCTCTTCTTCCAATGCATTCTGGATTAGTTTGCTGCCAAACTAATCTTCTTTACGCATAGATCTGGTCATATTTTTTTTTTCCTGCTGTGAAATCTTATTTGTCTCATATTGTTTACCAAATAAAATTGAAACTCTTTTGTGGCAATAAGGGCTCTTCCCAGTCTGTTATCCGTCTATTTTTAGAACCTTGACTAATATTACTATTATATACCGAAATGTCAGTCAAATTGGCCTGCTCCCTGTCCTCAAAGCATTTATGGCCTATTATTCTTGTTTCTGGATCTTAGGTCAAGCTATCAGTTGTGCTTGGAATCTCTTGCCTCCCCCTCCTCATCTGCTGAATTCCTGCCTGCCCATTAAAGACCAACTCATCTGTTTTTCATGAAGCTTTCCCTCCCACCTATCCCTGGTCAATGCCTTTTCTCCTGGATCAAATATAGAACTTTGCTTGGAACCATGTGCATGCACTTAACATGTATTATATTGTATTATAGTTATTTGAATATTTATTATATTTTGCAATTTAAATGTAAACCCCATGAAGTTGAGAACAAGGTCTTTTTAAACCTTGCTATGTTCCCCAATACACATATTATGATCTCGATAAAATTTTATTTTAATGAACAACTCAGTGGAACTTTTCCTTGAAGGGTCTTTTTAAAGTTGTATTTTTTTTTTTTTACTTGAGCCAAATGCTTTCTCAAAATGAATAAACATTAAACCTAGCTTTGAGGGAGCATGGCTTAGTACAAAGTGTTCTGGACTTGAGTGAAATTACTAGGATTTTTTTTACTATGAATTTTTTTACTAAGAAATTCCTGCCTCTCATACCTAATAGCTATGTCACCCTGGGCAAGTCATTTCACTTGTCAGAACTTCAGCTTCTTCGTACCTAAAATGAGAATAATATTGTTGCTTTACCTACCTCCCAGGATTGTTGTAAGAAAAGTATTTAAAACCTATATGAGTTTGATTATTTAGCAGAATCTTAGGGTGTCTATACCTCTAAACCTGTCTTAACTCATGAAATCAATTTAAGAACTTTTATTTTTACTTGCATTCTTGCATGATTATCAGTTTCCCTACTACAGGAGAAAATAATATTCAGAAATGAAATTAGAGTATAAGAATGTTAATTTATTTATTTTTAAGTTTTCAGTGTTCACTTCCACAAGATATTCTGTTCCAAATTAGAGTATAAGAATGTAATTAGAAGCTCTTGATAACTCCAAACCTAGGTGAGACTTGTTTTATTATTATTATTTAAGTAGCATGGTAGAATTGTGTTGTTCTATCTAGATCACTATCAAAGAAAAGCTTATGATCATTTCCATACTTTTGCATACCTGCCTCTGTTTGGCACTCAGTGTTCCTGATACCCTGGTCCCCTCCTACTTTTCCAGTTCCTAACTCATAAGGTTTTTGTAAGAAAAGCACTTATAAAAGCTAAAGTGCTAAAAAAAATGTGAATTTTTGTTTACAAATGCTCTTGGTTTGATTAAGTGTCCTTTAGTCTTTGACTAGAGTTATCCCTTCTGCATCATAGGAGTTAGGAATACAGCATCCCATGATCTGGAAAACCTGCATAAAATTTTTTGACTCTCCCTTCAAACCAAAGAATAAGTCTGATTTCTTTTTCTTTTATGGAATATTTACAGTACCTTATTGTAAAATTTAGGTTAAATACTTGGTCATAGGCTATATGTAGGTCAAGGTTAAGTAAAAAATATTGTATGAAAAAGAAATTTTAAAAAACAAAATAAATATGAATTTTAAAAAATGAAACAAATTTATTTCATCAACACAAGATGTATCAAAGCTGCAATGGGGCAAGTTACAATGTGGAAGGGATAATTGTACTTCTAACTCTTTTGTTAGTGGTTTTCAACAGTACTTTTTCTCTCATCTTCTCCCACCCACCCCCCAATGTTTTACAAATTAGCTTTTTTCTTTCTTTTTGGTGGGGTTAAGTGGGTTAATGGGGTTAAGTGACTTGCCCAGGGTCACACAGCTAGTAAGTGTCAAGTGTCTGATTTTAACTCAGGTCCTCCTGACTCCAAGACAAGAGCTCTATCCACTGCACCACCTAGTTGTTCTCTTAAGTGAGCTTATACTTTAAAGCAATATTGCCCTTGGCTACTATATCTTTCCACTTTACAAAGAGATTAAATATATACATTCTGGCTACCTTGGTTATTCTGACCTTATAGACCTCATTGTGGTAGCTATTTTTCATTAGTAATTGGTGATAGATTCATGTCTTTACTTTTATCTTTTTTCTCATTTATCAATGCCAAAATAGTAAAATATTCTTAAATCCTGAGGGTGAGATGGTACTGATTATAGCAACTCCAAGCTAACCTATTTAAACAGCCTGTCAATTCTATTGAGTGGAAAATATATATATATATATATATATATATATATTCCCAAAATTCATATATCTTACTTTAGTATCACATAATTTAGATGGTTTTTTAATTTTTTTTTCAGGTTATACATGTGTAGTCATGCAAAACACTTCCATAGTAGTCGTGTTGTAAAAAACTAAGTATATTTCACTTCATCCTATCCTACCCCCCATTTATTCTATTCTCTCTTCTGACCCTGTCCCTCCTCAGAAGTGTTTGCTTCTGATTACCCCTCCCCCAATCTGCCCTCCCCTCTATCATTCCCCTGCTCTCTTGTCCCCCCCACCCTATTTTCATGTAGGGTAAGATAGATTTCCATACCCAATTGAGTGTATACGTTATCCCCCCCTTTAGCCAAATCCTTTGAGAATAAGATTTACTCATTTCCTCTCACCTTCCCCCGTTTCCCCTCCATTGTATAAGCCTTTTCTTTTCTGTTTCATGTGAGATAATTTACCCCATTCTACCTCTCCCTTTCTCCTTCTTCCAGTATAATCCTTTTTCACCCCTTACTTTTATTCTCCAGATATCACCCCTTCATCTTCAACTCACCTTGTGCCTTCTATCTATCTATTTACATACATACATATAATTTTTTTCCCCTCCAACTACCCTAACACTGACAAAGGTCTCGTGAGTTACAAATATCATCTTTCCATGCAAGAATGTAAACAGTTCAACCTTAAGAAGTCTCTTATGATTTCTCTTTCCAGTTTACCTCTCCATGTTTCTCTTGAGTCTTGTATTTGAACGTCAAATTTTCTTGTTGAGCTCTGGTCTTTTCATCAAGAATGCTTGAAAGTCCTCTTTTTCACTGAATGTCCATTTTTTACCCTGAAGGATTATGCTCAGTTTTGCTGGGTAGGTGATTCTTGGCTATAATCCTATCTCCTTTCCCCTCCAGAATGTCATATTCCAAGTCCTATGGTCCCTTAATGTAGAAGCTGCTAACTCTTGTGTTATCCTGATTGTGTTTCCACAATATTTGAATTGCTTCTTTCTGTCTGCTTGCAATATTTTCTCCTTGACCTGGGAACTTTGGAATTTGGGTACAATATTCCTAGGAGTTTTCATTTGGGGATCTCTTTCAGGAGGTGATTGATGGATTCTTTCAATTTCTATTTTGCTCTCTGGTTCTAAAATATCAGGGTAGTTTTCCTTGACAATTTCTTGAAAGATGATGTCTAGGCTCCTTTTTTGATCATGGCTTTCAGATAGTTCAATAATTTTTAAATTCTCTCTCCTGGATCTGTTTTCCAGGTCAGTTGTTTTTTTCCAATGAGATATTTCACACTTTTCTGTTTTTACATTCTTTGGGATTTGTTTCACAGTGTCTTGATTTCTCATAAGGTCACTAGCTTTCAATTGCGCCCTTGCAATTTTTAAGGAAGTATTTTCTTCATTAAGCTTTTGGAATTCCTTTTCCATTTGGCCAATTTTTCTTTTTAGGGCATTCTTCTCTTCATTGGCTTTTTGAACCTCTTTTGCCATTTGGGTTAGGCTATTTTTTTAAGGTGTTATTTTCTTCAGTATTTTTGGGGGGTCTCCTTTAGCAAGCTGTTGACTTGTTTTTCATGATTATCTTGCATCGCTCTCAGTTCTTCCTCTACTTCTCTTACTTGATTCTCAAAATCCTTTTTGAGCTCTTCCATGGCCTGGGACCAATTCATATTTTTCTTGGAGGATTTGGATGCAGGAGCTTTGATTTTGTTGTCTTCTTTTGGTTGTATGTTTTAACCTTCTTTGTCACCAAAGTAAGATTCTATGGTCTGATTCTTTTTGCGCTGCTTGCTCATGATCCCAGCCAATTACTTGAGTTATAAACTCTTTTTTAAGGTATGGGTCTGTTTCCAGTGTGGAGAATGTACTGTCTCAAGTTTCAGGGGTTTTGTGCAGCTATTTTCAGAGATACTTCTAAGGACTTGAAAATTTTCAGTTCTTCCAAGGTGCTATGATCAAGAGTGAGGTATTTTTCCTTTCCTGGCCTGTGCTCTGGTCCATGAGTGACCACAAGCACTCTTTTCTGTCTTGTAACTGTGAGGAGGATTTCCTCTCCACATCCACTACAAGCTCCACCAAGCTAGCACTCCTCCTCACCCCAAGACCACCACCCAGAACTGTGACCCAGATCCAAGCATGGGCAAAGCAAGAGAATCCTGCAACAGCAGAGAGATCCCTGCAATCCCCCTCTGATCAGCCATTTGATTCCCCCTCAGTCTGTAGGCTGGAAGCTCCAGAAGCAGCTGCTGCACCAGGGGCCAAGCTCAGGTTTGGGACCAACCGTGCTTCTCTCTCTCACTGCAGACACAGACTTTTCCCACTGATCTTCTAAGTTGTCTTTGGTGTTTGTGGGTTGAGAAGTCTAGAAACCATGATGGCTGCCTGTGATTCAGTCCTCTGAGGGCTGCTCCAGGTTCACTGAGGCCTACGCACCCACACTGAACTGTGCTCCTCTCCCAAGCTGGCGTGATATGCCTTTCTGATCAATCATCCAGGCTGTCTTGGATTGTAAATTTGTTTCACTCTGTCTTTTTGTGGGTTCTGCTGCTTTGGAATTTATTTACAGCCATTTTATTACAGGTATTTGGAGGGGTTTGGTGGGGAGCTCAAGCAAGTCACTGCTTTTACTATGCCATCTTGACTCTGCCCAATTTAGATACTTTTTTTAGCCACTGCCTAAACAGCCACTGGTTGGTTTATATACTCTCATCATATATGTATGTGTGTATATGTACAAATATGTATATGTGTATATACATATATTGACTTGGTCAAACATATCTTTAGATATATGTTTAGATTTACAAAACATAATCTGGCCTTTTAAAATAGATACTGGAGTGTTCAATAGATTGAAGAATGAATTAAATATAAATAAGGGTTTATAAAACTTATCTTTTTACTTAATTAAAAGCATAAGTATAAAGTAATTTTGCATATACCAAATAACTGTTGTATATTAGTCAGTCTTATGAAACATTTCCATTGTTTTTCAAAGAATTTATAAACATCCTTAGTTTCCTTATTTAGCAGACAATAATTATGCACAGGTTTTATGGCCTATGTGTTAAAAAAAAATTCCTATTTTCATTAGTGAATTGAACCATATATTTCCTTAATATAGTATTTATTGCATATGAACTATCAGAGTTTGAGTATAAATAATACCAAACATCTTCATGGAAATTGAAGAATTCAGTCAGTCATTTGGATGCTTCTAAATATCCAGATGTTTAACATCACATAGATGAGACATTTAGATGATTGAATGAATTTTTCCATTTTCATCCAGATGTTTGACATCATGTAGGATATACTTCTCTGGAGCCACTAAATAAAAATGATCAAAAATGTCTTTTGGCTATATTCTACATAAAAGTGACTAAACCAGATTCAAGGGCAAGAAAATATTTTAGTGGGTGAATTCATCTAGATACTGAGAATGTTGCTGTCCATGATCCAGACTTCTTAAGATCTGAATAACTTCTAGAGTTTATAGAAGAATCTAAGAGTTTTTGATGTTAATGTTTGGATACTTAAGTTAAGTACTATATTCTCATTGCTGTAATTTCTTTCCAAAGGCAAGCTATAAATTTGCCCCAATTGTCAATAATCCTTAACCATTAGCTAATCTAAGACTGCAGACCATAGTAGGGTGAATATATTCATGTTGCTTTGTCTGACTTCATTGAATTTTCAATTTTTAGTGAAAACACTGTTAACAATTTTATTAATCACCATATCACTATCTATCCTGTTCCCCTTCTGCCCTACAACCTCTAACTCACATACTTTTAAAAGTGACAACTTTGCTAAAAGTAATTTTAAAGTATTTTAGAAGGTATGTGAATGTAAATTCACTAAAATTTGTAGGCTAAATTTTAATAACTTTCTTTTAGAGAATATTAAATTTGAAAAATTATTAAAATATGGGATGAGTTCCTATTTTATTGAATATTTAGCCATTAACTTGAAGACTTTAAAAAATGGAATATTCCATACCATAAAAAAATACATCAGCAATAGAGTTGTGATATTTGGGATTGACTCTATTGACCAGTATACAAACTCAGATAAAAGGAGAATCAAGTGAGCCAAATACCAAGAATAATAGGTATAGTGCAAGGGACTTGGGGGGAATTTCAGAACCTCATGAAGAGAGTTAAATGGTCCTATAAAGCACTCCTATTGTTGGTTGACCATACCAACTGCTGTTGTTGTTGTTATTGTTGTGTTTGTCTTTTGTTCTCGAAGAGGACCATGACATCAGGGAGATGATGACATGACTTGCAATTGACTTTGTTTTGAATGAGGGAGGGCTATGCAAGGTCACCAGCCTCACTTTCTCCTCCAGAGCCATCTGTGTCCAGTGGCCAGATATTCATCAGGATGACTTGAGATAGCTCAGGATGCAATGGGAAACCCTGGTCCTTTTAAGCTAAGGTCATTTCATGTTCTTACTTTGAGGGAGGCAACACCCATTCAGTGAATAGGCTTCTTTAAGAAGTGAGTCAAGGAATGGTCCCTTCAATTAAAAAAAAATCCAACTGGGTAATGCAAAGGATAGAGCACTGGGTCTGGAGTCAGAAAAATCTGAGTTCAAATCCAGCCTTAGACATTTACTAGCTGTGTCATACAGGGCAGTTATTTAATTTCTGTTTGCTTCAGTTTCCTCAATTGTAAAATGAGAACAATAGCAACAAAAACCTCTCGAGATTGTTGAAAGAATCAAATGAGATATTTGTAAAAAGTACTTAGCACAGTGCCTCACATACTGTAGGTACTATAGAAATGCTTATTCTCTTCCCATCTTACATCCTTCAAAAATTTTTTTCTTTTTACAAAGTTGTTTTTAATTATATTATTGTTCTCAGGATTCTTCTTCATTCTGCATCACTTCATTAAAGTATTCTCAGTTTTCTATGAAATTGTCCATTTCATCATTTATTACTAGATTGAATATATTCTATTAAATTCTTATACCATAATTTATTCAGCTGTGTCCCATTTTATTGCCATCTCCCAGCTTTATAGTTCTTTGGAAAATATAAATATTTCTGTACAAACAAGTCCTTTTTCTCTTTCTTTGACCTCTTTGGGGTTTGGCCAGTAGTATTATCACTGTGAGAAAAGATTATGCAGTTATTATGGGACAGAGATCCAGTATGATTTCTAGAATGGCTGAAAAATTCAAGGGTCTACTAACTGCATTAATGCACCTGTTTTCATACAGACCCTCTTGTATTTGTTATTTTTCTTTTTTATCACGTTTGCCAATCTGATGGGTGTGAAATGGAACATAAGAGTTACTTTAATTTGTATTTCTTTAATCATTAAAGATGTATAACATTTTTAATATTGCTATTGATAGTTTCAATTACTTCCTATGAGGGCTGTCTGCTTATATTCCTTTACTGTTTATCATTTGGAAGATGGCTCTTATTCTTATAAATTTGAATAAATTGTTTATATGTAAAATGAAACCTTTATGAGAGATACTTTATATAGAGATTTTCCTTCAATTAATTGTATTCTTTCTAATTTTATCTGAATTTTATCATAATTTTAAAAATTATGTAATCAAAATTGCTCATTTTATCTTCAGTGATTCTATACTTTTTTTTGTCATGAACACTTTTCTTAGATTTAACTGTAAATCTCTTACTTGCTCTTTTACTTAGCTTCATATGAGAACTTTTATATCTAAATAATGTATGCATTTAGAACTTACCTTGGTATATCATGTGAAGTATTGATCTATACATAATTTTTGCAAGATTTTTTTTTTCTTAGCAGTTTTGTCAAATGGTGAGTACCTACACCCAGAAGCTTAGAGTCTTTTGGTTTATTGAACATTAGGCTAATAGGTTTGATTTCTTCTGCATGTTGTGTAGCTGCTCAATTTCACTGATTCATTTCTCTGTTTATTAGCCATTGTCAAATTGTTTAATAGTTTGAGATGCTAATATCAGGACACTTTTATTTCCATTTTAAAGATTATTCTTCTTGAGATTCTTGAACTTTTCTCCTCCAGGTGATTTTCACTATAATTTATAATTTTCTTCTAGTAACTGTGAGATATTTATCATTTCTAATATTTCTAAAATTTTATTCAGGTACTTATTTTCTTTCCTGAGTTTTTAAATTACATGTCCCTAAGTTTGAAAGAGATACATTGAAAAGCCCTATTACCATAACCTTATTTTTTATTTCTCCCTATAACTTATTTGGCTTTACCTTTAAGTATTTAGATGTCATTCAATTTGTTATATATACATTAAATACTGAAAAATACTTCATTGTCTATAGTAACTTTCAGCATAATTTCTATATTTATCTTTAAAAATCAACTATTTTTGCTGTTGCTTTATGTGAGATGATTATTGCTACCCTTACATTTTAGAGTTCTGCTTATGGATATTAGATTTTGTCTTGGCCCTTTATCTTAATTCTTTATGAATCTTTGTGTTCCAAGTGTGTGTCTGGTAAATAATGTGTTTCAAGTGTGTTCCTTGTAAACAAAGGCTTTGGATTGTGTTTTCTAAACCATTCTGGTATCCTCTTCTGTTATTTTGGTGATTTCATCCATTTGTATTCACAGTTACAACTGTTAATTGTATATTTTCCTCCATGCCCTTCTCTTATGTGTGTTTCCTTCTTTTTTCTCTTTTCCTTCATCTTTCCAAAGAATAGGATGGTGAGAATGGAATGTGCTGAGCAATAGTGATCTAAGTTTGATGTCATCTTTTTCTACTTTTTTGTCCTTCTTCTCTTTGTCTTGCTCAGACCTTAATCACAGGTTCTTATCCTTTATTTTTTTTTAAATCTCTTCACATGCCACCCTCTAGGGTTAGTTTGTGTAGAGAAGTCCATGTGTAATGAAGACCCATGTGTGGCTGAAGGCTCTCCCACAATCTATAGCATTGCTGTGTGACTTGAAGGGAGGCAGAATAAACATGGCAAGCCTATTCTCCCCTCAACTTTCTCTAAGGGAGATTTTCACTCCTGTTAGGAGTAGGATCAGAAAATTAGACTAGAGGTTCTGCTCTCCTCAGAGAGAGGAGAGACCAGGCTAAAATTCTATCTGTCTGGTTCCTTAAATCTTATTAGTTTAGGGAATTTGATCATGTTCCATTTAACTTCTGTTCACTATTTCTCAATATTGGGGGAAAGGAAGACCCCCTTCCCACGAAATACCAGTTTCACAATGAACACACATGTAGCAATCATTAAAGAAGCCTCACATATACAAATTGGTAGCCAAACAGATCAGAAAAACTAAACATTGGAGGATATGTGTCAGACAATACAGAGTAAAGGAGCTCTCCCATTGGGAAGAAGGTAACTAAACTTTACCAAGAGAATGATTTTTCTACCCAAGAGGAAAGTTCCCAAAAATTCCTATTATAGCTAACTAAGACAGGGTCATGATGGAAATTTCCAGTTCCTCTCATATCTTCCCAGAATCTTTTGCTTTAGCAATATGAAGTGGTGTTGACCTCTTCCATGTTTTCTATTGAAGCTGGAAGTCATAAGTGCCCAAAGCAACTTGAAGCTTGAAGAATACTGAAGAAAGATGGAGTTCTTCCACTCTTACCAACTTTGTACCACCCATCATGCAGGGCAGCGCATTCATCTACATTACTGAAGATAGAGTCCCAAACAAATGAGCTCTGGGATGAAATTGCATTCATTATTCTTATGACTAAATCCTCTCTTTAATTTCCATATCAAACTCTTCCTTTAGCCTTTTAGAATGAAAATAAATTTCATATGATGCCTGCTCCCCTCATCCTTTCCTCCTTGTTTATGTAGTCTTCTAATCATGCATCCTGATTATGTGAGATATTAAGTTCCTACACATTTCCTACTCCTTTCTCCTCTATTGTATTCCTTTTGCATTACATTTCTTTTCCTCTTTTAAGATCATACAAACAAAACAAAAACACTACCATCCCCTCTGTCTTCTTTCATTAGCTCTATCATCTGTAATGGAATTAGGGTTCTAGGAGGACACTAGTATCATCTCCCTCTATTAAAACATAAACATTTCATCTTTGTGATGTCCCTTCTGATTGCTCACTTGTATTTACTGTTTTATGTTTTTTTCCCCAAATCATGTTTTTTTATTCCAAAGTTTCTACTCAACTTTTGTATTTTCACCAAGAATTTTTGGAAATAAATACATTTTTTAAAGGTCCATTCTTATCCTCTTGTCCCATTGTGGTATTATATTTATTTTTTTCTTGTGAGTTATTCTTGATTTTAAGCCTATATCTTCTGTCTTTTGGTAGGTTTGATAGCTGCCAAAGCTCATGTGATTCTGATGTAAATCCTAAGTTCTTGAACCCTTTCTCTCTGCCTAGTTGTCAGAAATTTTTATATCTTTAATGAATATGGGAAGTTATCTTTCATGATTTCTTGAAAAAAGATACCAAGCAATTTTTTGGCACAATGATTCTTAAATCAGATCTCTATGATCAATTTTCTAGGTTATTTTTTCAAATGAGATACCTTACATTTTCTTCTATTTTTTGAGTCATTTAATATTGTTTTAATATTTCTTGTTGTCTCATGGAATTGTTATTTCATATTTGGTCCCTCCTAATTTTCAGTCGGTCCCTTACTTCAGTATTTGTGCTTCTTCTACTAAGTTGTTAATTCTTCTTCCAAATCTTTCATCCAGAGAACTCTCATTTCCATTTTATTTCATCTAGAACTATCTTGTAAAATGTGATTTTTAGGATTTAAAAACACCAATTTACTTCTCCCAGGAATTCTAGGTGACCTTGTGGCCAGGGTATGTTTTCTTTAAACTTTTCTTTTGTTTATGTTTTGTATCCATTCCCTTATTGTGGACATTCCCTATATCTTGTGCATCTTTGGTTCCATACTATCCACACTATTAGTGTTTCTTTGGTTGTTTAATCATTCTTCCAGTCTTATTTATTGAATTCTGACTTTATGGTACAGCCAGTTTCTTTGCACTTGTGGAGGGGATATTGGAACCTTTTTCATCCTGACCTGGATTGTCTGGGGTATTATGGTCAAATTTTCCACATATTGAGTACTGTGTTCTTCAAGGACCTCAGGCTTGGGTCAGGCCACCAACAAGCTGAAAAATTTCATCTGGCTCTAAGTCTGACCCACGGCCCTCCTAGGCTGAGATTATCAGGCCCCTGTTCCTTTTTTTGGTCTAGGCAATTACAGGCTTCCACTACTTGGTGCTTTAGTAGATAGTTGCTGGCTGAACACTTATTCTTGCTCCACAGTGCATAGTTCTTGCCATTGTTACTCAGCTGTAGGCACATTGCCAGGTCAATAGGCTAAATAAATTATCCTGCTTGATCCAAGTGACATCCCCACCCCTTGTCATAGTCTTTATACTAGTTACTTTGTTCTGGGCTGAATTTGTGATCTTGGACTAGAAATATAGCCCAGTGTAGAGTGTCCTTGGATTTCCCAATCACAGCTCTTTGTCAGACTTTGTTGGAGTAGTTGTGAAAGAGATCTGAGCTATACTTCTTTCTCTTACCCTCAGTTGAAGAATAGTGGTGGACTGGGAAATGGAGGAGGTGTTCACCTAATCAAGGCAAAGTGAGCAGATTCTTTTAGCATACTATCCCGAAGCTCCAATCACCCTCTGGTAGTCAGTGGGTCTCCCCTATTCCTTGCTTGGTAAGTTAATAGTAAAGAAACAGGCATTTGATTTATATTTTTAACACAACTCATGATGTTATACAATTTTCTCATTTTCTGATATTCATTCCAGCCACTTCATGTTTCTGTTCTTATTTCTAGTGTTCATGGCCCCAACATCCAGCTCTCTTTTATTCCTGAGAGAAAAAAAAATATATCAATTAAATTTCTGTAGCAATAGTAATAGGAGTAAAATTCTTTGGGTGATAGCGTGTGTCAAAAACATTTGATCTATTTCTCATTTTCACCATCAAAAGACGATTTTGATAACAGTAGAAAAAAAATGCTGATCTTGAACTTAGAACTAAGTTTGGATCCTAATTCTGAATATTGCTAAATGTGTGACAAAAGGAATGTCATTTAAGTTCTTTGAGCCTTACATTTGTTTAACTGGTAAATTATGGGTGGTAATAATGCTTATACTGTCTGTTATTGTTCATTTGTTTCACTCATGTCTGATGCTTCATGATCCCTTTGGGAGTTTTCTTGGCAAAGATACTGGAGTGGTTTTCTATTTATTTCTACAATTCATTTTAAAAATGAGGAAACTGAAGCAAACAGGTTAAGTGGACTGCCCAGAGTTACACAATTAGTAAGTGTCCAAGGCCAGATCTGAACTCAGGTCTTGCTGACTCTAGGCCTGGTACTCTATCTACTATAACATCTAGCTGCCAATTCCTATTGTCTACCTCACAGTAATAGTATGAATATGAGATAATATGTTCCAAGTGCTTTGCAAACTTTAAAGCATTATATTAATGTCAGTTATTATTATGATTATCATCATTATTGTTATTATATTTTTCTTCTCCCAGAGTTATAATCTCAAATCCAAATACATTTTGGAAGGATTTATTCAAAAATTAAGAATTAATTAATATAAAATACCAATGCTATTAGCTTTTAATACATAAATATAACCTGACCAGTGGTTATCCTTAAAGATGTTCATCTAATATACTTCTCCAACTTCCTACTCTGATGCATTATTATGACATGGAGGTGAACCAGGGTTTTGAAAGGCTTTGCTAAGGGAGCACAAACTCTACAATGCTGAAGAGGCTTTTCCTGCAGTCCTAGCAACAGAATATTTCTACTTTTTGAGGACTTACTGAGCTAAGTCAAGAGAAGCTTATTACCAGTCAACTGGCCACTTGGTGATAAATTCTTAGGCCATGGCAACCCACAGAACAAAGTAAAATAAATAAATGGCCCTGGGTTCAGACCTTTTTCTGTAGTGATGGTGGCAGAGTAACAAGAAAAAAAATGGGTCAGGCACCCTAAGAAGCTTACTTAGACCACAATAAACATTTATTTAACTCTTCATTCTCTAAATAGGAAATGATTGTTTAGTGAACAGTGAGTGGGCATATTGATGAAGGAACTGCATCAAATCAGTTCCATCTAAATGGAAGAATATTTTTTATAGGTTGGTTCTCTCTAGAGGAAGAAATACAAAAGTTGATAAGGTTAGTCTTACTGTGGCTACAAAAACATGAAACATTTCTAGGGGGGTAAATTTTATGTTGCACTGCTCATGATGGACATTTGTGAAGTAATCACCATTAAGTGATTGTAATTTATTCAGTAACAGCAGTTACAGTGAAATGAAAAGGCGGAGAAATTCCACAAAGAACTTCATAAAGCTCTCCCAATTAATTTAATGAATACTTGAGACTTCAATGAAAAGATGGGCATAGTGAAAAAAGGCAAAAAAAAAAGATGTTGGAAAACATGAATAAGGTATAGGAAATGAAAGAGGCTAACCACTTATAGATTACATACAAGTCTCATTCCTATATCATGTGAATATTGTCTACTAGAAGAGGGAGGAGCTGGACATTATAAGAAGGATCATGCAAACACTCACAACTTGATTATATCTTCCACATGAAAGGATTGATTACTAATATGGGAGTCGTTTCTCAGTCAACTGTTTGTATAAAGTGACTCAAATTAACAAGCAATTATAAGCATCCACTAAGCTCCAACCACTAAGCTAAGTCTGGGGCTACAAAGGCAAAAACAAACAAACAAACAAATAGTCCTTGCTCTCAAGGACCTCACAGTCTAATGGGGGAGTTGACATGCAAACAACTATGTGTAATCAAGATATAAACAAGATAAATTGATGTTAATTTTAGAGAGAAGGCACTAAGATTAAGGAGCACTCTGAAAGTCATCATGGCATAAGTGGAACCTTAGGGAGATCTGAATAAAGGAAGAGGTCAGGAGACAGAGATTATCAACTTGCCAAATCAAAGATCAAAACAATTAAAATGTAGAAAAAAGAATAAAAAATAAGATAGGTTACAATATTAAAACAAATCAAACATGTCTTATTTAAATAATATTTTGATGGTTAAAATAAGAAATGGATCAAATGTTTTTGACACCTGCTATCACCCAAGAAATTTTATTCCTATTACTATTGCTATACAAATTTAATTGATATGAATTAAGCAAAAGGATAATAATAGGGCCTAGAAATAGCCTTACACAGTAAACAATTGAATTCCTTGCTAAGAAGAGATGTATAGAATCCATCAAGGGAAATATCAATTTAAAATGTGAACCAACTTGCAAAAGAAATAGAATAGGATAGTGAGAGATTGTAAGTAGTATGACCTCATTAAATAATAAGAAGTGGTGGGGAAAAATTCAAGTTTATACAAAGCTTGCAGAAAAACCCAAATAAGTGAGATTAGTTCATGAATATTTAAGAATGAAAATCAAAGGTGAAAAATGAAACAAAACAATGAAAAGGTGCTTCAATACTACTACAACAAACTGTTTTCTCAATGATTAACAATAAGATCACATATTTTAATTCTAATTTCACAGTTCCTGGTATGTTATGGGGGAAGCAAAAAATGACACTGAAAAGGGAAAAAAATATCAAAACAGGTTAAGCAAACTATATATATATAGAAGAAATTCATTATGAAATTGATGTAATTTTTAGGATGTTGAAAGATCATCATGATATTTGAAAGAAATGAATTTTTTAAAGGAAGTTATTATTGTTGAAAACAATGACACAGGCTCAAAAGCGTGTCCCACTGTCATAGAGGATACCTAGTTCAAGACAAAAATGGTAGTGGGATTCCCTGTAGATGGTTATATTTTTAAGATGCTGAAGTTTGTGCGTGATATATGCATGTGCATGCTTCTCTTTCTCTCTCTCTCTCTCTCTCTATATATATGTATGTATGTAGGCACACATATATGTATGTATGTATATGCACAGTTATATACATATATATAAATACACATACTATATACATATGTGTGTATGGGCATCCCTTCCATATATTATATCCTACAGTTATATTAGACTGTTTTCTATTCTTCTCACATGTTCTGTCTCCCATATCTGTGCCTTTGTACCTACTATTCCTCATGTCTAGAAGGTTCTCTCTCTACATTGTTTTTACATAGTTCTTTACATGTTGTCTTCCCATTAGAGTAAGTTCATTGACAGCAGATGATGTCTTTTGCTTTTCTTTGTATCCCTAATACTTAGCACAATGACTGACATGTAATAGATGCTTCATAAATGCTATTGGTAATAGCATAAATGCTATTGATAACCTTATTAGATAATAGACCAACTGTAGTTACTGCCTAGGTGCTCAATATGGATATTTTCATGTTACTACTATTCTTCACTGTTTCAAGGATACTTGGTTTCATTTGAAATAAAACTCCCATTCATTGACAGAGATCATGACCAACTTACAACTTCATAGCTAGTCTTCAAGTGTGACTAAGTTGAAAAAGAAAAAAAAAACCTGAATTTCCTTGGACCATGTTGAAAATGAGTCTCTTTGAGTTTAGTGAGGCTGGTACTGAGCAAATAGAGTGAACATTCTTACACCAATATTGAAAAGCTTTTGAGCTTATATACAGTTGGCATAGGCTTTAAGTAACCCCTTCTACCTTCAAATCATAATAAGACAAGCTGCTTACTTGCTATATTTAAATTATGTTCAAATAAAAGAGTAGTATATTATTTCATCATTATTTATCTCTTAATTTGATCAAGAATTCAATTTATTTAAATAATTGAAACCTATATTGAGCCCATATCTGTTCGGTTTTTTTTGGCCAAGTGCCAAAGATTCTGACATAACACAAAAATCAGCACACATGTGATGATCTGTATGTCACATGCCTAAAAATATTTTGGGGTAGACTCTAGAAAAGTGACTTTTAGCTTTTTTTGTGTCGCAGATCACCCAGAACTTTGGTAGCTAGGTGAAGTCAATGGAGTCTCTCAGAATGTTTTAAATGCATAAAATAAAATACATGAGAAGACAGAGAAAAAATATATTAAGATGTCATGACTATCAAATATAAATACAAAATATAAGTATCAAAATAAAAAAAAGTTTATGGAACACAAGTTAAGAACTTCTGCTCTAGGATGATCTGATTTTTACTCCATAATAATGATAATGATAGCAGCTAGAATCCATATAGTCCTTTAAGGTTTGTAAATCACTTTACATATATTATATCATTTTTCCTCACAATAACTTTGTGAAATAGGTATTATTATTATTTTCACCCAAGAAATGCTGAAAATGAAGCTGAGAGAGCTCATGTAACTTGCCCATTGCCACTTAAATGGTAGTGTTTAAGTTTTGGAGGCAGGATTTGAACCCAGACTAATTCTGACTCAGCACAGCTTTGCCACTTTAGTTTCCATGTCTTATAACTCATTTGTAAATGCCACCACATCAAGTGACTGAGCTCTGTAGAGGTCACTAGAACTGATAAGGTCCGTTGTTAGTTATCTTGTCAGGTAGACTTTCAAATATTTTATACTATCTGTAGTCATTTCAGATGTAATTTATCTTTCTCTTTTTGCAAGGTTTTTTTGGTAATACATAGAGATGCTGATTTGTATTGGTTTATTTTATATCCTACAACTTTCCTCAAGTTCAATGTTTCAACTAGTTTTTTTTTTATTTAACTCTCTAGGGTTATTTAAGTAATCTATCATATCATCTGCAAAAGGTTATAATTTGTTTCTTTATTGCTTATGCCTATTCCTTCAATTTCTTTTTTTCTGTCTTATTACCACAGCTACCATTTTAAATACAATACTGAATAATAATGTCGATAATAGACAAACTTATTTTACTCTTGATCTTACTAGAAAGATTTCTACTTTATCCCCATTACAGACAATACTGGCTCTTGGTTTTAGATTGATATTACTTATTATTTTAAGAAAGGCTTCATTTACTCCTATAATTCCTATTATTTGTAAAAGGAATGGGTGTTATATTTTGTCAAAGCATTTTCTGCATCTATTGAAACAAGTATATGATTTTTGTCATTTTTTAAATTGATATGATCAATTTTCCTGGTATAAATTCAGCTTAGTCACAGTGATGATCTTTGTGATATATTGTTGTAATCTTCTTGGTAGCATTTTGGTTAAGATTTTTGCATTAATATTTATCAGGGAAATTGGTCTGTAGTTTTCTTTATCTCTTTTGGTTTCCCTTGTTTTTAGATATCAAGACCATATTTGTGACACAGAAGAAATTTGGTACAATTCCTTTACTTTTTTTTCCAAACAGTTTATGTAGTACTGGAATTAATTGTTGTTTAAATGTTTGGTAGAATTCAATTGGAAGTCCGTCTGTTCCTGATTTTAAGGGGTTCAATTTCTTTTTCAGTTTGGTTTTCTTCTTTGTACATCAAATTATTCAATGGTTTATCTATTTTATTGATTTTTTTAACCACCTCCTAGACTATGTCTGTATATATATATTTACTTTTAATTTTACTAATCTTGTTTTTGATTTCCAGGTTTTCATTTTTAATTTGTAGTTTTTTTTTCTTTTAATAGTTGCATTGCCACTTCATTGAGCTGTTCTTTCTCAATTTCATTGTAAGTGTTTAGAGATATAAACTTTCCCTTAAATACTGTTTTACCTGCATTTCACAAATTTTGGTGTGTTGTCTCATTTTTGTTATTTTTAATGAAATTATTGTTTCTATGAGGTGTTCTTTGACTCATTCTATGGGATGAGATTAATTAGATTCCAATTAATTTTTAACCTACACTTCAAATACTCTATATTTTACGTAATTTTGTTGCATCATGGTAAGAAAAGGATGCATTTAATATTTTTGCTTTTCTATGTTTGATTGAGGTTTTCATTCCTTTGTGAAGCTGATGAGAAATAAATATACTCACTTGTATTCACATTCAGTATCCTTCAGAGGTCTATCAAATCTAACTTTTCTAAAAATCTATTCCTCTTCTTAACTTCTTTCTTGCTTATTTTATTTTATCTAAGTCCAAGAGGAGTAAATTGAGGTTGTCCTCTGTTATAATTTTACTATTTCCTCCTGTGACTCATTTAACTTTTCCTTCAAGAATTTGGATGCTATGCCATTTGATACATGTATATTCACAATTTATATCAAGTCATTGTCTATGGTACCTTTCAGGTAAAATATAGTTTTCCTAATTATCTCTTTAATTAGGTTTATTTTTGCTTTTGCTTTTTCTAAGATCATGATTGCTAGATACACCTGCCTTTTTTTTTTTTACTTCAGTAGAAACATAAGAGATTCTCTTATTTTAATGGTGTGCATCTTTCTGTTTGAAGAATATTTCTTATAAACAATATATTATTGAGTTCTAGTTTTTAATTCATTCTACCATCCTATTCTGTTTTATAGGTTAATTCATGCCATTCATATTGCTAACTAAACATTTGCTTCCATCCTATTCTATTATTCTTATTCTTCTCTTTTTTAAAATATTTTTCCTTCCTCAAGAATGTCTTGTTTCTGACTACTGTCTTCCTTAATTTTACTTCCCTTTTATGTCCCCCACCCTTTCTCTTCATGCCTTTCCCTCCTGTTTTCCTGTTGGGTGAGATAAATTTCTGTACACTAAGTGTGTATGTATACTTGTCCCTCCTTGAACTAGTTCAGATCAGAGTGAGGTTCCAGTGTTGCCTATTTCACCCCCACTACTCCTCCTTCCTTTGTTTAAACTCCTCTTTTTGTGCTCCATTTATGTGAGATAATTTCCCCCATTCTTTCTCTCCCCCTCCCCAGTGCATCTTTCATTCCAAATCTTTCCATTCTTCTTTTGAGATTATCCCAACATAATAGAATCACACTCATGCCCTTTGTCTATGTAGATTCCCTCTAACAACCCTAGTGATGATACAATCTAAGGGGTTATATGTATCATTTTTTAAAAATAGGGATTTAAACAGTTTAATGTGGTTAATCGCCTTATGATTTTCATTCATTATTTACCTTATTAAGCTTTTACTGAGTCTTGTGTTTGAATGTCAAAGTCTTCTATTCAGCTATTCTATTCAGCTCTTCTATTCAGCTCCTTTCCCTCTATTTAATTATACTTTTTAAAAGAAAATTATATTATACTTTCCCCTCTGTAGGATTATATTCAGTTTTCCTGGTTGTAGTCCTAGATCCTTTTCCTTCAGGAATATCATATTCCAAGCCCTCCAATCCTGGATAGTGATAGCTGCTAAATCTTGTGTGATCCTAACTGTGGCTCTGTGGTATTCAAATGGTTTCTTTCTGACTGCTTTCAGTATTTTATCCTTGACTTAGGACCTCTGGATTTTGGTTATAATATTCCTGGGAGTTTTTATTTTGGGATTTCTTTCAGGATGTCATAGGTGAAGTTTTTCAATTTCTATTTTGCCCTCTGGTTTTAAGATATCTGGTCAGTTTTTCTTTATAATTTCTTGCTATGTGATGTCTAGGCTTTTTGTTGTTGTTGTTCATGGCTTTCAGCTAGTCCACTGATTCTTAAATTATCTCTCCTTAATCTCCTTTCCTAGATGGTTGTTTTTTTTTTCAATGAGATATTTCAGATTTTCTTCTATTTTTTTTCCCAGTCTTCTGACTTTACTTAACTCTTGCTTGATGTCTCATGGAGTAACTAGTTTCCACTTGGTCAATTCTAATTTTTAAGTAGTTGTTTTCTTCACTGAGGTTTTTATGTCTTTTGGTGACTTTTAAGGAGTTATTTTCTTCAGTATTTTTAACATTTGGCCAGTCCTGCTTTTAAAGAGTTTTATTTTCTTCAGTATTTTTTGTACCTCTTTCACCAAGCTGTTATTTCTCTTTTGATATTTTTTTTGCATTGCTCTCATGTTTCCTAATTTATCCTCTACTGTTCTTTTTATTTTTTTTATTTTTTGTTCTTTAACTCTTAGAAATTCTTGTTGGTTTTGTGTTTAATCTGCATTTTTCTTTTATGTTTTAGCATTAGATATTTTCAAGTCATTGTTTTCTTCTCTATCCATATCTTGAGCTTCCCTGTTACCATAGAAGATTTTTATGGTCAGTTTGGTTGTTGTTGTTGTTTGCCCATTTTTACAGCCTATTTCTTGACTTTGGACTTTATGTTAGTGTTGTGCTCTGCTTATATTTAGGACACTTGTCCAACCTGAGCTTCTGTCTTTTATGATCTGATTTTAAATAAGTTTTTGGTACTTCCAAAGTATTTTGATCCAGGTAGAGACCTGTTCACTCTCCTCCTGTTCTGCACTCTTCAAATTCTTGACCTAGTTTGAGTCTGTTGCTTTGTGAGTGGTTGAGTTTCTTAGCCTGCTGCAGGATTCAGTCACAGTTAGTTTGCTAGGAGATTCTCCAAGTTTGAAACAACTGAACTGTTGCTTCCTTCTTGGTTTGTTTCCTGATGTGGTTCATTCCACTGCAGGCTCATGTGCAGGACTGAAGGTTGGAACTGAGTTCTCACTCTGTTCTTGGGCTCGGAGTCAGACAAGTAAGGTTTTGGAAGTTATTCCTTGTTCCTCACACAGAGTTCCTGCTCCCTCACAACCATGACCTCACCTCTGGTGCCCTGGGACTGTGAGCTGGTACTGGGTGTAGATGACAAAGCTTCTAGATTGCATACATTTCTGCTCCTATTGCTAGTGCAGGGGTATTCTGGGATCTCTTTCTGCTCAGGTATTCAGTTCCCTTATTGTTCCTAGGTACTAGACTCTTTCTTACTGCTATGACTGCCACAAGTATAGCTCACTGATGCTTCCACCACTTCTTCCTGCTGCCACCCTGCTATTGCTATATTATCTTCCTGGCTAGCCCTACCCTCACTCCACTCTCTCGTCCTTCTAAGCTGCCATGGTTTGAATAAATGATTAACTTTGACTTTTTCTTAGCTTTTCTAATCAGAAATTAATCTGGTTCTCTTTATAGGTCACTGTAGGGGAAGATACAAAGGAACTAAGGCAAAATTCCTACTCATTACTCTTCTATCTTGAATTCATCCCTCTCAATCTAGCAGAATGTAGAGAGCTATATGGCTTCTTATAAAACTGGACCCAGACTAAAATCTTTTATCAGCAATTCTAGGCACTGTTATAACCATTCCTTATTCCCTGGAGGTGATAGCAAAGCTTTTCATAGCAGCAGAACTAATTTCTCTATGTCAGATAGTCAACTATGCCAACAACCTGGTTGTTATCAATTAATCAGAATATCCCACTTCATACTGAGATGGGCCCAGCCTAGAGATCATAACTGTCCAGGTGTCCTAAATTGTTTGTTCCAATTACACAGTTTTCCAAGGACATACTCTTGAACTATGCCTCTAAATTATTTTTGTAATTTACTTTTGGAAGATTGTCCTGACTCATTTAGGCATTTGGGTCTAGTTGTCCATGGCATACCATTCCCAAGCTAAGGGTGAAATCATAATTCTTAATTTCATGCAAGAACACTATTATAATTTGCCTTTTATAGACCCTAGAGTTCTTTATCCCAATTCTCACTTGCATTGATGAGTAGGATCTCTCTTAGAAATGCTAACTACAACTCCTCCACAAGGTTCTATAGGTATCCCAGAATGGTAATAGGTTTACTCTAATTCTTTCACTATGAACCTTCTTGTGTGTTCTCCCTAATATCAATCCCTACTGATTAGTATCCCCATGTATTTTCTTAAAAGGAATAACAAGAAATAAAATGCAAGCAAATCCAACTAAATTAAGGAATGTACTTTCCTGTTTACCACCTCAATCCTTGGGAAGAATGTGTTCAAACTCAAATCACTTGCGGCATAGCATTAATTTCACTAAGATAGCTTCTAAATGCAGCATAAATAATGGATAGCTGTTGCCTCATGGCTGTCATAGACACACTGTTATGCAGGTCATACTCATTGAAACTTGGCTGCTGACAAACTTAAGCAGGAATTCCCTTATTGAACTCCTTTTTTGCTTTATTCATGTTTTGAAGCTTGCAAGGTCACATCCTAATTCATTTCATGTCTAATATGACTTCAAGTAAGAGCAAAATAAATAGAAAGAACATAGATAGAAGCAATACCATGCCATGTGCTGTGCCATGTGCCTGTGCCAACTCATATGTATGCTGTTGGTATTCAGTTTTTTCTCCCTATCAGAGGTTTACCTCAGTCCTTCCTTCATTCAATATTAGGAAAAACAAGAGTGATTTGCCTCTGTGGGAATCTTATGTACGCAGGCTCAGTTCTACCCAGGAGACAATCAGAGGCTCGTTTTTTTTCATCACTCAGGAAACAGATAAGAAACAATCCTTGGAAAATTGTCTCAAGCCAAACAGGCTGCTCCTGTTCATAAAAGCTGTAGTTTCATTGATCAATTTGCAATAACATAAATAATTCCTGGAGATACTTTTAATATTAACTCACATTAACGTAGTGCTTTAGGGATTATTACCAAGATGCTTGAGTTAGTCTCCTACTCTCCATTGTAATTATCTTAGTGACATTTAAAAAACACCTTTCACTTAGCCCCTTCAGTTCTAATATAGCTTCTGTCCTCTTAAGAATACCCTCTATGATTTTGATTTTCAATAGTTGAAGTAAAAACCTACGCTAACCTCATCCATTTGTTGAACAAGACCAAAGAGTCTACAAGGCAGATACAAAAGCCTTAGGAAAGCAACCCATCTGAAAATCCCTTAGGAAAACTCAACCACAAATGTTATAGACTTTTCAAGATTATAGAAAAAAATCTCCCCCACCTCAGCGAATCCAAATTAGGCCTTCCTTAAAATCTACCCAGTGGCCCATATATTTCAATTTAATAGCTATGAAAGCTTTATTTTCTTACCATACTAAATAACTTCGACATTCCCAAGCTACGCAACAGGTCCAGGAATCAAAAAAAAAATATGGCAGTGCCTTTATGCTCACAGACTAACTCCTTTCTTGCACTCATTCCACATACACATCTGGTTCTATCTTGTCATTTATACCTTCACAACATCACTGATGGATGCTTTCTTCTCTCCACTCATACAACCTCTTCTCTTTTAGAGGCTCTTCTCATCTCACATCTGGATTATTCTAAGAGCCTACTGGTTGGATTTCTATCAAGTTTTCCCTATTCCAATCCTTCTTCTATTCATTTCCAAAATGATTTTCCTAGAGTTAATATCTGATTATGTTACCTTCTCCCCAATTAATAAGTTCCAGTGGCTCCCTATGATCTCCAAAATCAAATATTTTATCCTCTCATTTTAAAGCCTGTCACAATCTGATATCTTCTTACTTTCCAGACTTTACATTTTACTCTCCTCCTCATACTTCCACCTTCCTTTTTTGTTCCCCCTCCACACAGCGAGCTCCATCTCCCAACTCTGTGATTTTTCAATGGCTGTCCCCTATGCCTGGTATGCTTTCTCTTCTAATTTCTGACTACTGGCTTCCTTGGCATCCTTTATGATTCAGGTCAAGTGTGAACTTGTCCAGGAGGCCTTTCCCAGTCTTCATCCTCTCCAGTCCCAACATTCTACAATTGCCTTTCCCCTGAAATTCTCTTTTACCTATTCTGTATATATCTTGAATGTATATATCTTATCATTTCTACAGTTGTTTGCATGTTGTCTGCCACACTAGAGTGTGAGCTCCTCAAAGTTGAGGGCTATCTTTTTTGCCTTTCTTTTAAACCTGAATCCAAATATAGCTTTAAACACTTACTAGTTGTGTCACCATGGGCAAGTCACTTAATCTTTCTAGGACTCAATTTTCTCGTCTATAAAAGTAGAATAATAATAGCACCTACTTTGCAATGTTGTTGTGAGGATCAAATGAGCTAATGAGAGCAAAGCACTTAACATAGTATCTGGCATATAGTAAGTAGTATAAATATGTTAGTTATCATTATTATTCTGTTACATAGCTATTACTCTTTGGTAATTTCTCAGATTTTTTCTGAGTGTTGAACTTCAAAACTTATTTCTAGGAGTGATATTCCAATCCTTCAGCCATATGACAAACATTTAATAAGTGCTTACTATGTATCAGACACTGAGCTAAGCACTGGGGATATAAAGAAAGGCATATCTGTATATGCTGGCTCTATGATTCTACAATTATATGCTCAGCTATTACAGAACCAAGACAATACTAAATGATAGAGCTGAGTGAGTAAGAATGAATGGAGTTTTGAATCCAGACTTAGAGCTTCATATCAGAATTCAGGTACTGAGCTCACTCAACCTGTTCTTGAAGCGGAATTTCCTCACAATGGACACTGTTGTTCAAAAGGCAATTGTCTCATCTAGCCATATGAATTTGTATCTCAGAAAGGAATAATAATCCTGTAGGGGGAGGTAGGGTGGAAGGAATTTAGATAGATTTGATGGATAGATAGATAGAGAGATAGATGGTGGATAAGTACAAATGCAAAGTACACTTATCCCTTCTACGTCACAATTTTCCTCATTGTGATTTCAATGTATTGCTGTTTCAATATATTATGGGTTGGCATAAGAAATTACTGTAGTATTTCATATTATTTTATTTCTTATTCATACAATTTATTTACTTAACATTGACCTATATGTAGCCTATGATTAAATACTTAACCCAAATTTTACAATAAGGTACTGTAAACACCCCATAAAAGAAAAAGAAAAAAAAAATCAGACTTCTTCTCTGGTATGAAGAGAGGACCAAAAAGTTTTACATGGATTTTCCAGATCGCAGGGGTACTGCTCCACTAATCCTTGTGATGTGGAAGGAATGACTATACTCTTGCTGTCCTAGTTTTTTGATCTCTGCCCCATTTTAGGATCAGAGAATATATGAAGTGCACCTTTCTTTTGGGGATAGCTCACAGCCAGTCACCAAATCCTATTCAAGACAAATGATTAAAAAAAGGGCAAGAGAAACCTTCAAAAGAAAATTAAAGGGTCCTTGAGAGCAAGAACTATGTCATTTAAAAAAAATTGTACTTCTGGCACCTAGCAGAATGCTTTAGTTATACTAGGTACTTAATATTTGTTAATGATTATTGAAGAAGTCTTGGCACTATCTTGGCACATCTCACTTCTATGTTTTGAGCATTGGTGCCATTCTCTTGATCTACCTGATTTCCTGAGTTCTAGGTTGCTACTTGTATTGACCAGATTTTTTCTTTCAGATTCTATCTAGATACTTTATATTTGATCTTCTATAAAGATATTACTTCTTCTAGATATTATCCTGGTAACCCTGGGATCTTTTGCTCACCTTCCTCCATCTTAACTTGGAGCTTGATGCTGCAATCCTGTCCTGAACTGACTATCTGTAGATAGTTGCTTCCCATGCTGATATAATGTATATGAGTTATTACAATGATGATAATGGTTGACATCTTTTTTTTTGTCTTAAATATTGAAAGCAAGTCAAATATATTTGAAATGAGAGATGACTTTAAAATCTGTCCACAAATGGCTACAGCATTGTTCCAGTGAAGGAAAAATATACTTTGGGGTACAGTGTCATTTAAATAACCTAGAAATTTTAATTTGTAATTGAAACCAGAACATAATAGCTAGAGAAGATATTTTAAAAAAATTTAAACTGCTGTACTAAGTGGCTACTATAAGGTTTTGGTTTGGATTTTGAAAACTCTTAATTCAACTGAAGCTATATTTTTTTAAAAAGTTATATTAAAATATGGAGTAAATTTTTTTTATTCTGACTTATATGAGAGCAATGACATACTTTTACCTGTATGATCTAGTTGGTTTGGAACTCTCATGTGTCTCCATTTCATCAAACACTTCTTTTTAAATACAGTTAATACTGAACTGCCTAATTGTTTTGTAAATGTTTTCTTTTCTTTCTTTTTTTTGTCACAATAGCTCTGTGTCAACATGACCAATGAGAAGATACATCAGTATATCAATGAAGTGCTTTTTCTACAAGAGCAAACAGAATGTGTACAAGAGGGAGTTACCATGGAAACAACATATTCTCCTAGTAACCAGACGGCAGCTTTGGATTTTTTTTTCCAGGTACCCTGCATATCCACTTGGTACAATTGCATATTTTTCAAGCAGTATAAATCTTAAAATAATAGAGATAAACTGCTTTCTTTTAAGTGAACTTTTTTGAAACCTCTTCATCTATAAACCCTTGAATATATTTATTACCTTTCCAAATCTGTTGAAGAACACACACTACCTTTTCCCGAAAGAGCTCTTGGATGATTACCAATTTACTGAATGAGTAGTAGGAAATATATGATCATCTTGTTATAAAAATGCTCAACTTTGGCTCCATCCCTAAAGAATCATCTTTTGGCACAGCTGCAAACTCTTAATGTTCACAATTTATAATATAATCTCTAAGACTAGAGGAATCATAAAACACATTCATAAGATTTCCTTAATACTCATAGTCAAAGGTTATATGAACTTCAATAGTGAACTGTTGGCCAAGACTTTAAGACTAAATGGGAAAAAAAACTAAAAAAATAAAACTTGGTTTGTATTTCAGAATCAAATTTGTCCATTCATCATTGCTGAACTTCAGTTTATGTGTTAAGTGACTTTTTGCCTCAGTTTCCTTATCTAAATTAGGTAGATATCAATATTCACTGACCCATACATATAGCTATTATGAGTATTTATAGAATATATATCTAAAGTGCTTGATGGTTCTTTGAAAAGGACACTATTCAGCTATTTTAGAGAGTATACTATTTTTTACCCTATAAAAATAGATTCAAAAAATCATTAAATTGTGGTGCTGGAAGGGACCCCAAGAAGACATTTAGTCTATTCTCCTTATCTTTAGACAGAACTACTCTTGAGCTATCTCAGAAAGGAAAAAAAAAAAAGTTATCTATTCCATTTTAAAAGAAATACAATCTGAACCACCCCCCCTGCCTAAATTCTCATAAAAATTTCCCTAGTAAAACTTAATCAAGTTGCCTCCCTCCTCCCCCACCTGAATATTAATGGGGGAGAGTTGTTTATAATCATCTCCTCTTCTTCTCCCCAGTCTTATTCCTCTGTTCATCTGTTCTGTCATTGTGTGTGCACGATGCCAAGGCCCACATTATATTCCTACAATCGGTCCTTATTCTTCACTTACAGTTCTTTGCCCAAATTAAAAAAAAAAAAAGACTTTTTTTTCTGTTCCTTAACATATACTTTCCCTTCTTTAAATTGCAACTGGAACCCCTCTTCCTCCAGATCACCCTATATGTGATTCATAAGTTGACAGTGTAAGTTAAAAAGTTTCAGATGATGTCTTCTGATGTCATATTCAGTGCTCTTTCTACTATATCCTGCCTCTCATCAGTATATAGACTGAGTTAAGATAATATGCACAAGAGTCCATCTGGAGGTGGGATTGTTAAGAAGGCAAAGTTTGTCCTCTGATTTCCACTTAATTTTTGGTATCCAATATCTCTTTAAGCAAGTTCTTCACTTCCAGATGCCCATAAGCCTCAATTCTGGCCATTGGCTCTCTAGAACATCTTCAGTACTTCATCCTTTTCTTTCACTTAAATAGTGCTTCTTTACCTTCATTTCTACCATTTGAGACCATATCACCTCCCAACTAGACTAGTGATATCTTTTTTTGTGGTCTCCATGTCTTTATTTTCTCCTTTTCCAATCCATTCTATACATAGCTGCCAAAATTATGTTCCTAATGCACATGTCTGACTATGCTACTCTCCTATTCAAAGATTTCTATTGGAAAGGATCTTAGAATAATGGAAAAAAGATTTGCAGTCACAAAAATCTGAGTTCAAATCCTGCCCTAGTCACTTGCAAGCTATCGTCCCCTGAGCAAGTCACTTTATTTCTCTTAGGTTCAGTTTTCTCATCTGTAAAATGGGCATAATAATAATAACTACCTCACAAGGTTGTTGTAATGATCAAATAATATATGTAAAGCACTTTGCAAACCATAAAGTTCTTTATAAATGTTCACTATTATTAGAGGCAGTAAGTGGCAGAGTGTGTGGACACACACACACACACACACACACACACACTCATACACACGCACACATATTTATAGTGCTGGGCTGAGCTTATATCCTGCCCTCAGACACTTACCAGCTCCTGATGAAGTCATGTAATGTTTCTCAGCTTCAGTTTCCTCATCTGTAAAATAAGGGATTTTTGCAGGTTGTTTTTTCCTTTGGTAGGGTTGTTGTGATCAAATGAGATTTTATACATATATACTGTAAATATGATTATTATCTATACTGGCCCCTTATTACCTAAATAATAAAATACACACTTCTTAAACTAGCATTCAAGGCATTCTTAGATCTTTCTCCAATCTATTTCATAGAATTACAGGAATTTCAGACTGCTCACTAGATTATTCATCCCCATTTTACTTCTATCATTACCTAAAGATCAACTTATAACCCAAATGTTCTCTTTGGTTATTGAATATCTGGTGTATACTGTCTCCTCCAGAGAGCTAGTGATATCCTTGTCTCTCTAGCAACTGATTCAAATGTATACTTGTACCCTCTTCCCTTGTTCAGCTCTTTGTGTACTTCAGGGTCTCAAGTTAGGTCACAAAGAATTCCTTTGTGTGAGTCAAAATACACCCATAATAAAGGGCTATTATGCTTATCTTCTTTGGTTAGTATGCCCTTTCAGTGGAAACCTTCCTAAAGAGCTTCCCAATGGGAATATTTGCTCCTTAGTTTTATCTATCACTCACCCAGGTGTGATCTGTGCATATTCATGAAGGCCTTCTCTAGTGCTTGATCTTCAACTGCAGAAATGCTTCTCTTCCTTGAAGCTGAAATACTTCTCTTCCTTCTAGGAAAGAACTGGAATGCCACTTCTAAGAATCTTTCCTAGTCCCATTCCTCTAGCTGAAAATCTCTGTTTCTGTCTTTCTCACTCTCTGTCTTTCTCTGTCTCTGTCTCTCTCAAAAAAAAAAAA
This sequence comes from Vombatus ursinus, assembly GCF_900497805.2. Lineage (NCBI taxonomy): Eukaryota > Metazoa > Chordata > Mammalia > Diprotodontia > Vombatidae > Vombatus > Vombatus ursinus. The sequence goes on from NW_020954559.1 coordinate 8,237,489, forward strand.
ATAAAATAAAATAAACACTTCATATTCTGGATTTCTCCTTTGCCCAAAGATCACCAGTCTCCTATACCCAGTACTTTGTGCCCCATTCCCACAAGGCCAGATAGCTGAGATGATCGGAAATATTATATAAATAATTTCCATTAGCTTTAGTTGAAACTGATCAAAACTGATTCCTCTAGCAAATACTTGCATTTTGGTAAGCTACTCTGGAATTGTTGAAAGCATTCAAGATCCAAAGGATTCACTCTATAAGGGTGGAATATCACCTATTAAGATTGGATGGAGCCTCTATCTTCAGTAAACTGCAAATAATAGACAAAGGATTAAGGGATAAGTTTAGTATTGTCATAACTTTTATAATACTTCATTTTCACAAAGTAAAGGGAGGGAACAAATCAGCCACTTTTGGGAATCCATTTTGGAACTACCAGTTCTCAAATGTCTTTCAAGGTTAGGACCACACTTATAGATGCAGAATTAGAAGGAATCTTCAGAGTTATCTAGTCCAATTCCTTCTTTTTATGTATGAAGATGGGGCATGTTTGGGGGCCTTACATTAAACCGTGAAGGCAGCTGCCTATTCAATCTATTCATGAAGCCTCTATCTTCAGGCCTCACTAGGAAAATGGCATTAATGTATGAACATTGACAAAATGTGTTAGATCTCTCTGCTCACTAAATTACATTATTTCTTACATCAATATTTCAAAAAGTCTATGAGTTTCTCAGTATAGGTATATCCTTTATTAGTACAAATTGCTATTCTTCCTTTCCTTCCACCAGTGATCCTTGATAGACTGTTATCAGTTATTGTAGAGAAGGAGGCCACACTCTGGGGATAGAGCTTCTCAGAACCAACTCTAAATTGGATTACAGAAGACTATCTGTATGGGCATGGACTCAACCAATTATCTTAGTTAAAAAGGCCATTTTAAACTTTACTCCAGCACTTTTCCTAGGGATCAAATTGAGGGAGTAAAGTGATACAAAGCACTAGGTAAAAAAGTTGTTCAACAGATGTCCAAACTATGTAGGCAGAATGGTATGCTAAATATGGGGGAGATGTTGGAGGCTGGGAAGTACTGTTAAGCAGCCCTTTCCAGTGATGCAGAATTAATTTTAGAACATCGGATACTGTAGTGCTTTAGTTCTTTTCTTTGGCAGTCACAAATGATCAGCCTTCTAATTTGAGATTTATAACTTTCTTCTGCACGGTTGCTTTTTCTAGGTCTGAACTGTGGAATGTCATAGAGGCACTTCCTACTTCCTGCTGAGTGGGATTTTGTCACATAATCTTGAGACTTAGTCTTTTTTCTTTCTCATGTTTGTTGGTGGTGATTTCTTCTTTTTCTTCTTCTTCCTAACTGAAATATGAAGTGCTTAGTTTGGGTTAGACCAACTCCCATATATTAAAATAAACTGCAACTTTCCTGACATAAGCAACATTTTTAGCTCATTTCAATGAGAACTCTTTTAATTTGTAATCCCATTGTTTTTAATGAAATGTGTCAGGATGAAATTCAATTCATAAAAAATGTCTAAAAAGTCACTTTCTAGTACTTAGAAAACAATCTAACTTTAAAAAGTGATGGTTATGAGTACTTTCTTAGCCACAAAATATTAAACAATTTTTCTATTTAACAAAAAAAAATACCAAATTGAAAGGATTAGAGTAGAAGAACTGCCCAAGGCCTTTTTAAAGTATTGTTTCTTTTGCTTTTCAGAAGCCATCTGGATTTCTCTCTTTGTTGGATGAAGAGAGCCAAGTGCTTGGATCACTGGAATCTAATCTTCCCAAATGGCTGCAGTCTCTCTTGGAATCTTCCAATTCTAATGTGGTGTATTCTGCCATTAAAGATGGGAATGGAAATGTGGCACTCAAAGATCATTGTACCACCTTCACTATTATGCACTATGCAGGACGGGTAAGTTCAGTAAACTGCAAATAATAGTCAAAGGATTAAGAGATAAGTTTAGTATTGTCATAACTTTTATAATACTTCATTTTCACAAAGTAAAGGGAGGGAACAAATCAGCCAGTTTTGGGAATCCATTTTGGAACTGCCAGTTCTCAAATGTCTTTCAAGGTTAGGACCACACTTACAGATGCAGAATTAGAAGGAATCTTCAGAGTTATCTAGTCCAATTCCTTCTTTTTATGGATGAAGAAAGTAAGGACAAGAAAGATGAAGGGACTTGTTCCAGGTCACGTATTTTACATAAGTGCCTGAATTGGGATGCAAACTAAAGTACATTGTGTCTACATCCATTACTCTTTCCAGTGCACCAGGATAAAATACTTCTTAGTTTGACCCAGAAGCCTTTGATATAGACTTTATAATTTTATGAGTCTAAAGATTGAGTTAATTCTATTTTCATTTGCTAAACAAATATTTATTTAAAAAGAAAAGATAGTATATATATATATATATGCAAGTATGAATGTGTATATATATATATTGCATTTAAATAAGACATTTTATCACTCACACCCTGTGCTTTCTGCCACACCAGACTTTCTAAAGCATGACTTTGTTCATGTCACTTTCACCTATACCCAAACCTTTAACTTTTCCAAATTGGATAAAGTCAAATTTCTTAGCTTTCACTTAAGGCCCTTAAAAATCCATCAAGGCAGATTATAATCATCTTGCTTTACTTACATAGTTTACATCTATGAGCTAGACAATTTCGTGGTAATTTGTCTCCCTGGGTTTAGCTAGACTGATCTTTGGGCTGCAGACATACAGTCAATTGCTGGGCACATCTATACCCTAAACATTTCTAGGATGGTAAGACTGACCATAGTCTATGCTACACTAGCATAGACTCCCAAAACCCAAGTTCATGTTCTTTAAGATCATGGGATAACAGTTCTAGAGTTGGAAAGGACCCATGTAGTCCATCCATGCCACAGTGAGATGGAAGAATTTACTGAAAAAAAAGCTACACACATACACACACACACACGCACGCACACATTAATAAGACCAAGTGAATGAAACATCTAACTAAAGGTTGTGCCAAAAAAAAATCCTTGAAAAAATTTAGATAGTTGCATCTTTTGTACCATTCATTAAAATGAAATCCCCAGGTGTTTGCTTTCCAGGAACTAAGGTTTCTATGGTAATTAGAAACATAAAAACATTTTTGAAAATGGATTCCTAAAGGGGATCCAATGGTTTAAGGCATGACTGTGGTCTTATCTTTGGCCAGAGGAAGGGACTAGGACATAGGTGTCAAAAATGCAATGTAAAATGTGGCCCACGACTCTCCCAGTGTGGCCAAAACCAAATTGAAATGTATTAGGAAATACTTAATAAAATAAATAATAATACAATAAAACATGGGAAAATATTACATTTTAAAACTGAGTCAATATGCAGCCCACTGGCATCCTTATGTATAGTTTATTGGGCCCATTTCTATTTCAGTTTGACACCACTGGACTAGAAAATTATTCCCTAACCCAAAATATATTGTGGACTGGTAAAACATTTGAACTATCTACTGCTAACAAATTTTCCCTCCTTAAGTCTTAATATGGTATTTCTTAACTCAGCAGATAAAGACGTAGTAGAAGAGTAGTCAGGGGGTTTTTGTTTTTTGTTTTTTTGGTTTCTTTTTTGTTTTTCTTTTATGTTTATAGCTCTATAAAGCGAAGTACTTTGCTAGCAAATTTTGGGAAAGCAATAAAAGTTTGACTTGTTAGAAATAATAATAATAGCTCACATTTGTGTAACACTTTCAATTTTGCAAAGTGATTTGTATGTTATCTCATCTGACCCTCAAAATAATCTTGTGAGGTGGGTCGTACTATTATTCCCATTTTGTAAGTGGGGAATCTGAGGCATTCTTTGAACTCAGGTAGTCCAACCTCCATGTTCAATACTGTATACATTATGTCAACTAGATGTCTAGAGATAACTTTTCACTATTGTTTGTATTTCTTCATCCTTTGAAATGTTATACTAAAAAGTTGTTTATGAAATCATTTTATTTTAAATTAATTCATCTTAAAATAGGTGGTCATCATCTCTGCTGGTGATAGTAAATGATTAATCCAACATCTAGAATGAACTGACTCATTGCTGAACTTTCTTGAAAAAATTTGCTTTTTGAAATCACTTTTTTTTACATATATATATACATATATATAAAAGCATGCATGTGTATATCTTTATCTATATCTATATATAGTTCATGGTAGAGCAAAGGAGAAGAGACTTTTTTAAAAAAAAAATTAAGAACGGTATTTGAATTACAGCAGAAACTCCTCCCCAGCAGAGCATAGTCTGACTTCAAAACACTTTTCGAAGTCTTATTTTGATGTTTTTTTCCTGAATGTACTGAACACTTAAGGCAAACAAAAACTTTCCCAGATTACCACCATGTGAAATTATTACAAATCTCTCAGTTCACCCTATTTGTCCTATCCTGTAAACTTAGTCATATTCTAAGCTGAAAAATAATTAATCTTGTATATACCTTAACAGATCCTACCACTCCAATGAGAACAAAAGCTCTTTGAGGACAGGAGCTGTGTGTAATTTGGTTTTTCACTTTTACCCAGTGCCTTACAAAGTGTTTTGCATGTAGTAGAAGATTAACAAATGTTTGTTAAACTAAGGATTATTCTTAAACCCATTTCAATTTTCAGTTCTCTTAGGAGCATAATCAGTCTTCATTAAAGATTTCTTTTTTTAAGTGGCAAAGAGGGTATGTATGAAATACTAATTGTCCAACATTAATGAGAATGAAGTTAAATTGAAGTCTTCTGGAGCCAATTTAAGAACATGATGGGATAGCCTCTTTCAAGGGTAGCCCTTAACATCCAGCAAGTGATTTATATAATGGTTCAAGCATTAGATAATTGCATTCAGTTTTATTGGCAATTGAAAATAAGAATCATGAAGGGAAACAAAAGTATAGTTTGGAAAGAATGATAACTGTTGGTATAGTTTTATTTTTCATTAAATCTCTTTTATACTAATTGAAATCAAAAGCATTATTTTATTGCAAGGCTAAATTTTAGTACTAGAGAAGAGGATAGCTACTCCTAGAGATAAGTAATACCATCTGAGACCTCTCTTGATTATAAATCTGGGACTAGGAAAAACAGCTTATAAAATGTAGGGTGGCTTAAAGTAGGGAGTGCAGGCTATGAGAAGAATGAATTCAGAGAATTGTAAGTTTTTTAAAATCAGTTGTTCAGGCATAAAACTGAAGTTGCCACTTTTGCTTCCTAGTGCATTAAGGAAAGAGCTCAAAGTTTAGGGAGTGGTAAACTTCTCTAAATCTCCAGAAATATTCTATGAGCCTTAAAACATATTGATAATTGTTTTCATGACAAGTTAGTGATAGGTTGTCAATCTGCATTCATAGCAAATCCAGTTTTGGGAATACTAGACTATAAGATATCATTTGTGTCCTTCATTGCCTAATTGCATAAGTAGGGAGAGGCAGATTTAACTGATCCTCTCCAGGTATAAATTGAGAGACAAGAGTTGGAGCTATTCATCCCAGCTTATGTAAAGATCTTGAACCTCTTGAGATAATCCTTCTCTAGCATGTGAAAATTCCATTGTTATTTCTGCTGAATTCAATAATTCAATTTAAAATTCAGGAGAAGATCTAGAACTCTCTGTCCAGTGGAAAACTCCCAAACTAGACAGTGAGTGTATATCTTACTCCCCTAAGGAACTGAAAAGACACTTTGGGTACAGAGATCACTTCCAAGAGCTCTAGGACCACAAATGGCTTTTTGGAAACCCTGATTCTTACTTGCTAGCCTCAGTCCTAAGCCTCAACTCCTAAGATTGGGAAGAGAAAAAGGCTTAGCTGTCTGATTTTATTTTGTTGTTTTCCATACAATATTTTAAGTGCTTTGTTGTTGTCCCAACATTCTGTCACATCTGACTCTTCATGACTCCATAGTATGCCAGGCTCTTTCATCCTCCACTTTCTCTCAAAGTCTGTCTAAGCTCATGTTTGTTGTTTCCATGATACTATATATCCATCGCATCCTCTGTAGTCCCCTTTTCTTTTTGCCTTCAGTCTTTCTTTTAAGAGCTAGGTAAGTTTATATCTCCTGGCACAATATCAAGCAATCCAATCCAATAAATATTTATTAAGTGCCTACTATGTGCCACAAACTGTCCTAAATGCTAGGGATACAATTAATAAAAAGTAAGATAGTCTTTACCTTCACAGAGCTTACAATCTAACACACAAAAAGAGGCAGGAAAATGTGTGTGGGTGTTTCTCTGTGTGTGTGTGTGTGTGTATGTGTGTGTGTGTGTGGACACCAGGAGGCATCTTGTTTGGTGGAGTTAAAACCAGGTAGAGCAGCAGATATTGAGTGGTATGAGTACATAGTAGGTGTTTAATAAATGCTTGCTGATCCCCTAGAAATGGTATTTTGATGCTGGACTTCCAAAAAGTAAACATATTTTTATATGCCTATAGATTTTGTAATTTTCTCATTATAATAATCTTCATTGCTTGTGCTTATAGAAAGTGTACACAAATATTCCACATAAAAATATTTTTGAGAAAATCTGACCAAATAAAAATATTTAAAAAATGATTGGGTTTATTGAATGTCTTTTTACTCCACTAAAGTCCTTTTAGTATGGTCTGATTTTGGCAGAGGATTTTGTCAGTTTGTTTTTATTAAAGTGTAAATTTCTAAGGACACTATTTATTAGTCTTTGTATCCACAAGTACCTTTGCTCTCACAATGTCTGGCACATAATTGACACTTAAAATGCTTGTTGAATTGAATTTGTTAAATTAATATACAAGGTTACCTGGGTATGATATTTTATTCCAAATCAAGTTTGCAATAACAGTTTTTCTTTCATTTTTGTTAGTGTGTTTCTTTTCCTGAACATTTTAGTATTCATAAATGAATGAATGAAAAAGCATTTATTGAGTACTTACTTAGTGCAAATCACTGTTCTAAGGACTAGGAATACAGATGACAAAGTGAGACAATCCCTGCTCTCAAAGAATCCACAGGGGGAGACAATCATATGGGAGGCTTCAGCTTTGGGGCAGAAAGGAAGTCCAGTGTTGTGAAGGACAAGTAATTCAGTCTGACTGGAGTATAGAATGAATAAAAGGCTAATATATGAACAAAAATCTTTTAGAGTTGCTTCCATTGACAAAACCATATCCATTTCTGATGTTGAACAGTGGCAAGGACTTTGGTGATAACATTCTTTTCTGGATTTTTTAGTAGCTATGGCCATGTGGCCCATAGTAGCTATGAGGCAGTAGGGATTGCATTGCTAGAAGAGACAGTTGCCAGGCCAGGCAGTAAAGGCCAACGAGAGAGCTAGTGTTGAATGATGTGTCTCTGTGTGTCAGGGGGAAGCTCATTAAGTATAGGCACAATATCTCCTCATTCTATGTGCCCTACAGTGTTTCTTACTGTGCTGAATACATATTAGTTGATCATTCTTCAGAAAAGAGGAGAGAGATTAGAAAAAAAAATCATAGTCATATGAAATACTTAGGAAACTTGAACATTTTTATTTGTCAGTGATGTTGATAGCATCACAGTAGAAGAGAAAAAGGACAATCTGTAACATTACATTGTATTAAAAGCCTTTCTTTTCTGGCCGACATGAAAGATTACAGTCAATCTAATTAGAAATGTTTAGCTACATAGCACAACACAGTTTCTTGTCTCAATTTTCTGTTCATATATCCCAGCACATAGTATAGGGTTTGGTCCATAGTAGGTGCTTAATACATTATTTATTGCATGAAAAGTCAGTCAAATCATATTTTTAATCAACAAATTTAAAGATAGCCTTTTCTATTATATTGACATTGTTTGGGAATTGCCTAATTGTAGTTATTCATCCTATTTTTTCCCTTAAAATTAGAGTTTATTCTAATATTTTTACATATTTTTACTAATTATTCTTACATAAAGCAACCACATTTGATATATTTTCTCTTTTTGAGTTTTTTTGAATAGTATACTTAAAGAAATAAAGCCTGTTATGAAACCAGCATATATTCATACCTAAGCTTTTTCTTACTAAATAAAAATATATTACTCTTGCATACTCTGGGTGTGTGTGTAACTTTTTGTGATATATTTTTATTTTTTTTTCCTTTTCCACCCCTCATCATCCTCAACTAAGGCATGAAGGAGAAATCATAGTCACTTGGGTTCTACACTTGACTATCCATTTCATTGTTTTCTGCATGCTTTCTCATGAATCACATCACTGAAATGTTAGCCTAGTTATTGGAAGTGATTTTAAGAAAGAATAATGTTTTATTGCTCATCCTTTCCTAAACTGCGAAATAACTGATTCTTTTTTTTCTTTAAAAGAAAAGGACTATTTTTCCATCAAAATGAGTCTGAAGTTTGTTTATTGATAGTCTTCTGACAATCAAATCTCTGAGGAATAGAAATATCTGAGTTTTATTAGCATAATCCTACACCACACCTAGCACATAGTAGGTAGACAATACAGTAAATTATTATCAATGGATTATTTGATTTGAACAGTTCATCAAAACACATCATGTTTCTGCATCTGAAATAAAGAAACAACAATCATCATAAGTCAGCATGGGTTCACAAAATATTAATGGCTCATGATTATGTTCTTAGAAAAGAGTGTAACAATAGTCATGGAAGTTCTGATCTCAGCCCTGAACTAGGAAAGATCAGTTTCTCCATTATGGCTCCCAGAGGTGTGTTGTGCCTTCATCCTATTAAACAAGGAACACAAGGAAATGAAAAGCACAGGGACAACCATCTGTTTTTTTTTAATAAAAATAATGAATAACTATTTAGCATGATAATAGAATACTTAGAAAGGAGTTCCAATGGCACTCAGTGGAAAAAAGTCTTGAGGAAGAGATAAGGACAACCAGTTTTTCCACATTCCCCTTCATGTATCTGCCCCAACCCCCGACCCCTTTCAGGCCCCTAGCAACCTCCTCTTCTTGGTGTTTTCTCTCTTATCTTGGGAAAAAGATCTAAACTTCCTCTAAAGCAAAACATTATGCCCTCTAGTTTTAATTACTCATTAGCTTCCTCTCTTCCAGATTTGGGAAGAATATGACTCCCTGTGCCTTAGGTGATTTAAGCCCACCTCACAAGGCAGTCAGTCTAAGCCTTGCTACAACTGTTACACCTGAAAGTAATTGTATTTTTTTTACTTCTTTTTGATAGGGCTACTTAACTGGTAGACTTGGACAATGCCATGTGCATAGTATATTGTGGTTTTATCATGGAATTTGGGGGGACATTTTCTCATAATATTCTTGTGGACAAAGCAAAGAAATGTGGGCCAATAATGGTATGGCTTGATGGATTCAGAAGTGACTGAAAGATTAGACAAATACAAAGAATGGTGATCAATTGATTAATGTCAACCTAGAAGGAGTCACATGCCTATAGGGATCTATATTTTGGCCTACACAGTTTGGCATTTTCATCAGGGACATGAATGAAGGAATAGATGGCATGTTTAAAAAAACGTATCTGGCATGAAGCTAGGAGGAATAAAAACACATCATTTGATAGGTTCAGGACCAAAAATATCTTCACAGTTTAGAACTATAGACCACAATCTAGTAAGATGAAATTCAATAGGAACAAACCTTAAATCCCTTACTTAGGCTCAAAAAAATCAACTACCAAAGAACAGAAAGGGAAAGATTTATTTTAATTCAATGCAATCCAATAAACGTTTATTAAGTCACTACTTGAGAGGCAGTGTGGCATAATGGTTAAGAAGTAGTCCTTGAAATGAAGAAAACTTGGGTTCAAGTCCTGCCTATGATATCTACAGACTCAGTGCTCTCAGCAATCCTCCAAGACTATAAGGGGTAGTGAAGGTGCCTACTAGTATGGGTAGAAAAAATTTCCTCATCTGTAACAATGAACAGTAATCCCAAATTCATCCCCATCCTTACTATGTGCAAGATACTGTTACACAACAATTCATATGAAAAAAAAATTAGGGGTATCTATTGAACTCTTACCTTAATATGAATTAATGTTGTGTATGAAAAAAGAAGCTGAAAAAGCTAATGTGATCTTCGGTTCTGGTCAGACCACATTTCAAATATTGTTCAGCTATAGGTACCATATTTTAGGAAAGGCATTGGCATAAGAGGGCAGCCAGGATGTTAAGGGAATTTAAAATTATGCCATAAGAAAATTACTTAATGGAATTGGCATGAAGAAGAGAGGAATTAAGGGGAGGGGAGCTTGTAAGAGTTATGTTCTTATTTTAGAAAGGCTATCATATAGAAGAAGAACTTGCCTAATTTGGTCCATGGGGTCAGAAGCAGGAGCAATGGATAGAAGACATATCTTGCCTCAATATAAGCAAACATTTGCTAACAATCAGAGCTAACAATCCACTGTAGAATTGCCTGCCTTTTGAAGTAGTGAGTCCCCCATCAGTAGAAAGCTTAATGATTATTTGATTTGAGATGCTGTAGAGAAAGCTCCCAGGTAGGTATAGATTGAACTAGATAAATTCCTAGGTCCCTTCCAATGCTGAAATTTTCTAAGATTTGCCAACATGCTAACCATTTTGACAAGGGTGTCTTACCTTGAAATGCAATGTTGCTCTGACCTATAACAAGGTGATAAATGGATCTGGCCAAAAGATGGACATCTTTGCCTTTAAACTTGTTTACATAACATCTTTTAAATGTGGATCAATAGGTGTTCAATTTCCTAACTCTACATGTGTCAGAAATACCTGTCTCAGCTGTCGACTCACCTTCACCATGGGGAGATTTGTGGGAGACAGCTTGTATCCCAGGCAGACTGTGAAACTGAACCTTTAAATCAAAAGACAAAGGAGATGGATTAATCAATAGGGAAGCTTTCATTTTATTTCCTCTTTTTTTCTTCTCTCTCCAGGCTGAATCCCCAGACATAACAATCAAATCAGTCTAGTCTAAGCTGTGCTGAAACTATTAAAGGTTATTTGACAAAGGCATTTTCACTCACAGAAAGAGTTATTTGTTTTTAACTTAAATCTGCATTTGTTCACCTTTTGGACAGACTTTTCAAAGAGTTAAAACCAGAGAGACCATGTTGCTAACTCAGCCTGCTTGTGATATTCTATCATTTCCAGTGAAATACTGTATTGGAATAAATTGTCACAGATTGTGTGATGAGTACTCACTCAGGGTTTTGTTAGAGAAAACACAAAAGGGCTTTTAAGTGATCTCATAGTTTCATCAAAAACTTAATAACTTCTGCTATCTCCACTTTTATATACAGTCAAAAAAAAAAAGAGAGAAAGCATAAAATTCCAGAATATTGATAGCTGTGTTCCTGGTTAATTCATTGTACACATATATGTGTGCTATATACATATATGTCACATACATGTGTGTCATATATAGACACAAATGTACACATATATGTATTTGTGTGCATGTGAGTATGTATACATGCATATATTGTGTATGTTCACATATTGTATATCCATCCATATATCCATTTATATATACCAAGTCTATATGTAATAAACATAAGATATAGATATTTTGTAATTTTCTGGTAAATAAATCAGTCAGCAAGCATCAAACACCAATTACTTACTATGTTTTAGGCACAATGCTAGGCACTGGAAATACAAAGACAAACATGAAAAAATCCTTTCCCTCAAAGAATATATATTTCTTTTTTTTCATTTTCTTATTTAAAAAATATATTTATTCTGAGCTTAACACACTCCAAATAAAATTGGCCTTTCTCTATACATAATAAAAGAGAAAAAGTGTTGTACATGAAACTGCAGGTGTCAATTGTGTGCAGCTATTTTATTTTAAATTATATAAGTTTAACTTGAAGCTTTCAAAACTGTCCTACTTATCTTGTGGTTCCTTCTTGGCTTCTTTCTGTTCTGTGCACAAGAAAGAAAGAAAGAGAGAAAGAAAGAAAGAAAGAAAGAAAGAAAGAAAGAAAGAAAGGGAAGGAGGAAGGAAGGAAGGAAGGAAGGAAGGAAGGAAGGAAGGAACGAAGGAAGGAACGAAGGAAGGAAGGAAGGAAGAAACTTCAATGATACTATATAATTTATTTTATTTATCTTTTTTTCCCTTTCTTCTTAGTACTTCCCTTTCTGCCTTGGAGGAGAGGTAGCAGATCCCAAAGCCTTTGTAACAAAAAGAGATGAAAGGGTACATACGTATATATAGCATATGTATGTACATATGATGTACATATGCATATGTTATATGAACATTATATTACATATATTTTATACATATAATGTACATATAATATATACATAGTTGTGTATATATGTGTATATACATATAATGTGCACATATTTATACATAACATCTATCTGTCTAGTAAACCAAAACAAATTCCCACTTAGTGTCTGAAAATATGTCTCTTATTCTGCATCTTGAGTCCATCACCTCACTGTTAAGAGATGGGTAGCATGGGTCACAACTAATCCTCTAGATTTTTAGTTAGTCATTTCATTGACCAAAATTCTCAATCCTTCTAAGTTGTTTTTCTTTATAATATTGTTGTTATTTTATAAATTGTTCTCCTGGTTCAGCTCATTTTATTCTGCATCCGTTTGTATATGTCTTCTCAGGTTTCTCTAAAACCACCTCATTCATCATTTGTTGTGATACCATAGTAGTCCATTACATTCATATACCATAATTTCTTCATCCATTACATAGAAGATAGGCACTGTCCCTTAGTTTCTGTTTTTTTTTTCCTTTTGCTACAACAGAAAAAGCTGCTACAAATAATTTTGTATATGTGAGGATTTTTTCTTCATTGATATCTTTAACGTAAGGCCTACTAGTGGTATTGCTAGGTCAAAATGTTTTCATAGTTTAGTCACTTTTGTGGTATAGATCCAAATTGCCAGAATGACTAGATTAATTTATAGCTCCATCAACATTCAGTAGTGTCTCTTTTCCCACAGCTCCAAAAACGAGTATAATTTGTCTTTGTTTTGTTTTCTTCACTAATCTTATAGGTGTGAAGCAGCATCTTCAGCTACTTTAATTTACGTTTCTTTGTTAATAATTTGGAGCATTATTTCATATGGTTGTTGATGGCTTAGTTGCTTTGAAAACTGCTTGTTACTATTCCTTGACCATTTATCAATTAGAAAATGACTCTTATTCTTATAAAGTTAAATCAAGTCCCTATATATCTTAGAAATGAGAACTTTTACAGAGAAACTTGCTACAAAATATTTTCTCCATTTTCCTGTTTTCCTTTTAGTTTTATCTACATTATTTGTATTTGTGTAAAAATTTTTAGCTTTATATAATCAAAATTGCCTATTTTATGTTCCGTGATCTCCATTTCTTGTTTTGTCATGAACCATTTTCCTACCCATAAATACAAAAAGTAACCCATTTCTTCCTTATTCTAATTTGTTTATTATACCATCCTTTATGACTAAGTCATGTATCCATTTTGAGCTATATTATACAGTGTGAGGTGTTTGTCCAAATTTAATTACTACCAGATTGGTTTTTTTTTAATGTTTTCCCAGTTTTGTCAGATACTGAGTCCCTAAGGGGGTACACATTCTGATAGGGAGAAAAGATAACACACACATACATATATACACACATATATACATGTGCGTATGTTTATTTAAGAGCTATGGAAAACTGATACAAGGTTGCCGCCAGGAGCAGGGAAAAAGTTGGCTGAAGAAAAGAGGAATTCCAACAAGTGGTAGAAAGTCACATGTTCCCTATACAAGGGACATGTAGTAAAAAGGCACAGATAGGAGAATCATGAAGTGCCACATGTGAGGAAGAGCAAGAAGGTCAAGTTGACTGGACTTCATAGTAAGCTGATGAGGAGTAATGATTCATAAGGCAAGAAAGTCAGGAGACAGCCAGGATGTGAAGAAATTTAATTGCAAGAAGACTTTACATTTGATAATGAAATTAATGAGGAGCCAATCAGATGTATTATGAATGGGGTGGAGTGACATGATCACATCTATCATATAGGGTGGTGGTGGTGTGGAGGATGAATTAGCAGATTCCTTTTCAGCAAAGTATGTTAATTTATTTACTGTGTTCCACTTTGAAATGAAATATATATATGTATATACGCACTCACACATACATGCATGCACATATACTATATATAGTGTGTATGTGTGTGTATATATATGTATATATATATATGTGTATATATTCTATTGCTCTACACTTCCCAAGCTACACCATTACTTACCATAAATGCTTTATAACAGACCTATAGGAGAGAATATTGTTTACAATCACATGAGGCCAACAATTTAAGCAACTTGAGTTAATTTATAGAATTAATTAATGGTAGATCAAAGGCCAGAGCTACATCTGAATATTGACAATCAGCAAAAATCAACTTAAATACAGTAACATATAAAGAGGAAAATCTCCCAGGGAGAGGAGATAGGATAAACCAGGATGACCCATATGACAATAGAATCACTAATGAAGAAGTTGGTATTTGCAGAAAGTGATCATTCATTCCTCTTGGTATAATCAAGCTTCTGCAGACTTGTCTTGTGATATACTAAACTAGAGTCAAAGAACACCTAAGAGATTTGCAGTTTCCAACTTTGATCCATCCCCTTTACCATCCCTCCACTCCATCAACCTTCACTGGAGGATTTTGCAGAGTTAGTGACCAAAATATTGGTAGAGCCTACCACAGTTCCCATAAATTACTTGTATTAGTCAGTTGTATGAAGTTTTCATCACCTAGACAACTTGGCTTTATTAACATTCAGGGGAGTGTGTCGGCCTGAAAATATCTTAATCTGACAATCAAAGCAATCATCCTCACACAAATATAAATGAAAAATTGAGAGGCAGAGTCATGTTGCCATTTATTGGATCAGTCTTCAATGGGAGGGATGTCACCGTGATTCTTCTCCCACCCTATAGGCCCACACCTGCCTTTAAAGGTGTATCTCTTTTACTGCATATCACTTTAAACTGAAAGCACCTTTTTTTTTGGTAAATGACTGTAAATTTAAGAAGTTACAGTCTCTTTTTCCATCCCTTCTTTCCTCTGCTTGGTTATTTCATTCATTCAGCAGATATTTATTAAATGCCAACTATATGCCATACAGACCAGTGACATCAAGATAAAAACAGTTTTTGCTCTAAAGGATCTTACCTTATCTATGGGTGATGGGAGGGAAGTACACGTACAAAAATAAGCTCAACATACAAAGACACACCATTGCATAGTTAATAGAAATTCTTTTCAGAAACTCAAATCTATATTCTCACATAAGCTAGAAATGTGGAAAAAGTGTTTTCCTTCTCACCACAACACCTTTAGTGATTCATCATAATGTATGCATTCTAAAATATCACAGGCTGCAGCGTATTCTGGATAACTTAATTGCCCTTCAGTTTGTCTGCTTTTCACCCTGGATTTTATACTCTTTAAAGGAGAAATGTTTCCCTCTCTTATCATGGTTATAGGACAGGTTTTTATTTTATTAGATTTATAATTATAGCCAAAATATTACTACTTTGAAATGTATATTCTAACATCATAGAAATACACATAAATAGCAAGTGTTGCACGAACATTAGTTTCCCAGCTTTTCAAAATGACCCTGGCTTCTCCTTTTTTTCAGGTTAATTACTTTTGTCTAGTGCATTCATTGCATTAGTCTTATAGATCATTTCAATCTGCCCCATTACTAACCACAATTCCTTGACTTGGTGTTGAGGTCTCTCAACACCACATCACATCATCACATCAGTCATTTAAGAGGCAACTTGATAATCTTCATGGTAAATGTCATGGTGACCGTCCTTGATCGGCTCCTAAAAAGATGCTGACTTTCCCCTCCATAGCCCTATACAGTCTATTAATGAATGTTAGAGTGGCAGTAAGTTTGGTGAATCATGACTGCCAGGAACCAAAGAAGCCTAAGACTGGTCTGCCTTGCCAGCCATTGAGGATAGCCAGTCACTCAGAGGTCTAGGTACATGTCTCTTTTCACCTTAAGTCATCCATGCTTGGAAGTAATGACTGTTGTGTTTAAACTTTTGGTACAGAAACACGGAGGCCTATGTTAGGTTATTTAATTTTCAGTTTTTTTGCCCCATTATGATTTCCTTGTGGTTTGGTTACCAGAACTGCCTGTAGTATTCCCACAGCTTCCTGATGGGCTCATGTGTCTTCTCTCATTTCTAATTTATTTCTTGATCATCATAGAATTAAAGGCCATGCAATAAAATTCAGTTATTTAAAAAAAAAAAGAAAACTCAGGATTAGAGAGATTAGCAGGATTGCCCAAGGTCAAACAGAGAATAAATAGCTGTGTCAGGATTTGAATCCAGGATCGTTGACTCCAAATCTAGTACTTTTACTCCTTCATCACACTGTTGCTTGCCATTACATTGACCTTTTTGGCATTAGCAATATATTGGACTATTACCTTAGAGGGAAATTTATAATAACTCAGATATATCTCCATCATCCTAACCATAATTTTGATTATTTTCTCCTAAGTGCATTATTTATTTGCATTTAAAGAAAGGAAAATTATCTGCCACTCTTTCCATAAAGCCTTACATATCTTTCTTTATTTTGTTCTCATTTTTTTTTCCTATCCAGAAGACAAGGTGGCCTGAAGTTAGGAGGTTTCACTCTACACTCCTTCCTTCAAGCAGATCATCTATAAAAAATGTCATCATTAGTGGTGATGATCTTGGTAATACTTTACACTTGTATAATGCTTTTCAGGTTACAAATGGATTTCAAGTTAAATGAGATCAACCATTTGAACCACTTTTGGGAAAGCATACTGTTTATCATTGTCTACCTAGTGGAGTGACAGATCATCCACAATTCTTGCTTCCTGCCTCCTAAGCCAGTTCTCTGCCCTGATGAAAAGTATCAGGTGACTTCAGTCCCTGCGGTTATTTCCCTTTTTTTTTGCATTTTGGAAGTTAAAATTACTAGAGATATTTTTGAGCATATTTAACCCACTCAAAGAATTCTAAGTGAATAAATTAAGCATGCTTCCCTCTTAAAGTATCCATATCCATAGAATATCCATATCCATCGGATATTAGAGTTCCTATACTCTAGCTTCCTCATTTTACAGATAAAGAAACTAAGACTCAGAGATATCAAAGCACTTTGTAAAAATGAGTCAGAAATAGAACCTATCTCCCATTTTTCAGTCTCATGTTGGTTTTTTTTTCCATTTTACCAGGTTGCCACATTTGGAATTTTTCTCCAAAATTTCTATTAAATACTACTAAAATATTGGCATCAGGGAATCAAGTTCTCAATTTGATATTAAAATTTATTTTAAATTACTGCATTCTATACCTCTCTTACCAGGAGATGTGTCTAGTTCTTTTTCTGACTAACTAAGAATTGTCAGACTTATAAGAAAAAAAAATATATATATACATATATATGCGTGTGTATGTATACACACGCATATATGGATATATGTGTATATATATGTGTGTGTATATTATATATATATATGAGTTCCTGCCCAGATTTATTCTTGAATATAATTATAGGGAAGTTCCCTTTTAAAAGATCACATGATCTTACAAATGTCTATGTACGCTTTATTTATTTATTTTCTTTCTGGGAGACTCCAAATATTTATTCATTCATCTCCTTGTCTCTGGGCATTATAACACAAATGAAAAGCCATAACAGAATAGACTATGGCCATTGTATAGAATCTAGCCTTATATGTAGTTGATGTTAATAAGGTCGATTTTTATTAATACTTACACTGTGCTAATCATACCACATGGCCACAAATCAGAGAATAGAATCTTTTCTCAAGAATTAAAATTCTGAATCACACAAAGAACCAAAGAGATGGACAGTTCCCATTGCTAGAGATAGGGATGACAAGTGGACAATCATTATTCACATGCAGAATTAAAAATATGTTTGAGCACATTCAATGGACTCTCTGTGGCTGATTTCTAAGAACACACTGGGAATAACCCAGATTGGGAAGATGTGGATGGGCCTGTTGCAATCTACATTGTTGGACAGAGCACCCAAATTGATCAGGTCATAGATTCATCAAAGTGGAAAATATTAAAATCAGTTCTTTTTGTCTGTGCATTGGGATGCCACCACTTTCCCCCATGCTGCCTCTATGCATGTAAGTTTAGCCAAAATGCTCTTGCTTTCCATTCAAGGAAATTAATTCTGGTCTTGATGGTAAAAAGCTTTTTTGGTGGCACAGTCTCAGTTCTAAAATCCTCTGCTCTTGATGATTAGCCAAAGCAGCAGCCTGGCAGCTTTCAGTGGAGAGGACAATTTATGGTGTTTGATGTTTCTTTCCTTATTAGCTCTGTTGATCCAAGCAACCCTGTAGCTGGAAATACTGTGATTCACAGCAATAGTGTGAACTTTCTGCTCCCCCTTTAGTGGAGAGCTGACATAATTTATTTTTTAATTTTATTTATTGTGGTTCTTTGGTGACACAGCAAGTACTTTCAAACTAAATACAAAACTGCCACCATTACATATTTTTTACTCCACTCTTCATTTGGCATCCACTGAAAAATCTGTAAATGAGTATTGCAAAGTAGTGCAGTATAAGCAAAAAGGATAATTTTCTTTTAAGAGTTTTAAAACTTAAATGATATTTCTGAAAGTGAATTTTTATAGGTAAATATTTCCTAAAAATATTCAAGATTGGTAGTAGTTAACAAGAATTATTATATAACAAAAGTAATAGCTAATATTTATATGGTGTTTTAAAGTTTAGCAAAGCACTTGTATTATTATTATATATTATTTTTATAATATTTATTTTATTTGATCTTTACCACAACCCTGGAAAGTAGGTGTCACCTTCATTTTATATATGAGGAAACCAAGGTTGAGAAACATTTAATGACTTGCTTAGGGTCATACAACTAATAAGTCTACAAGGTAGGTTTTCCTGATTCCAAGTCAAAACTTCTGTCCACTACAATATCTAGCGACAACATGTTAGCTGTATTATTTATGTGACACTGTCATACTAAAAATTAATCATACTATCTAAATTTCCACAAGAAAAAATATGGAATTTAAGACTGATAAACTAACAATAAGAAGAATGAAGCTATAATTTACCATAGTTTCCATTATTTGGCTCCTGCCTGTTTTTCTGCATTCCTTTCTTTCTTTTTATTAATTTATTTTGATTTATCAACAATCACTTCCATAAGTTTTTGAGTTTTAAATTTTTCTCCCCCTCCCTTTCTACCTCCTTCCCCAACGTGATGTGCAATCTGATATAGGCTCTATCTATACATTCCTATTAAATATATTTTCACATTAGTCATGTTGTAAGTAAAAATTAGAACCAATAGAAGGAACCACAAGAAAGAGGAAACAAAACAAAACAGAAGAAAAAAAATGGCAAATAGTATGCTTTGATCTGCATTCAAACTCCATAGTCCTTTCTCTGGATGTGGATAACATTTTCCATCATGAGACTTTTGGAGATGTCTGCTTTCCCTTCATTTTCCTAATAATGAATATCCAGAGAAGAAACAGGAGGTAGAGGCAGGGCATGTGTTGGGATCTGAGCAGTTGTCCCAAATTAAGCCTGGATAGAGCCCTCTAGTTCTTAAACTGCCCTAGCTGTGCCCTTGACAACCATTCCAGGATAAAATATCTCTCTTTTCTCCTTGTGCTCCAAAATCTTCTCAGGCCTTGCTCAGGGTCACAGTCAGCCCTAAGAAATTGTTCTATATGTGGTGCTGTCCAATGTCTCCTTCTGCTATGTTTTTTTTTTTCTATTTCATGGCAACCCCAATCTGAAGCACTTACTGAATCCATAGCTGTCCAGGCATCCCCACAGAGATGTAATGACCCATTTCTAAATTCTCTCTGGCTTTGTACCATTATTATGTCTTCATAATATACCATTTCTGTGTCTCATTTTATAGTAAGTAATCTCACCTGTCATATTGGGGGGAAAACCTGATAAATACATTACTTTTTAGGGATCAGTAAGACATAATGTGTTAACTTTCCCAGGGAAATCTCCATTTTAATAAGGGTCAATTCTTAAATAACACTCTTTAAAAATGTAGCTCTAATATTGTAATTGCCGGCATTATAGATAGCTAAGGAGAGGATGGTATTTAGGGATGGGGAGCAGCCCTCGTTATCACATAGAAAAATAGTTTATTGATTTTGAGAATGTATGGTGCCTGTACGTACACACAAAGTTTCCATCCAATGCCAGAAATGAATATTCAGAAGCACAAGTGAAACAAACATGAAGTAACATAAATAGACATATTTCATATACATTAAGGAGTTTTATAAATAAGAACAGCATGTTTCAAACCAAAGTTCCTTATATTGAGGCAGCGAGAGGAAGGGAAAAGGTGGGGGAAGGCTTCTCCCTGCTCTGGTAGTGGCAAAGATAGCCCAAAACAAGGCTGAAGATTCCAGTTGATACTGGCAAGTCCCTGGCCCATGCAGCAGAGTCAGGCTCTGCACAAGAGCCCAAGGACAGCCTCCTCTTGCAACTAACTGAGTTGTTGTTGTTCAGTCATTTCAGTCATGTCTTACTCTTTGGGATCCCATTTGAGGTTTTCTTGGTGAAGATACTGGAGTGGTTTGTCATTCACTTCTCCAGCTCATTTTACAGATGAGGAAACTGAGGCAAACAGGGATAAGTCATTTGCTCAGGGTCACACAGCTGAGATTGCCTCATCTTCTAATTCATCTCTTTGCTAGGGCATCCTCTCTTCTGTCAAATGATCCTCAAACAATACAGTCAATAATCCCCTCCTCACTCTGGTCAAGTTCTAGGTTATCAAGGTCCTCACGGAAATGTGACACCCAGAAGTGGCTACAACCTTCTGGATATGGCCTTATCAAGGCAGAGAGCAGTGGCTAGGTCACACTCTCTTGTGTTCTGAATACACCACCTGCATAACATGAACTACAAGTGGCACTTGGGAACCATTCATGAGAAAGTTCTAGGAACTGGTCCACCCAAAGGTATCACTACAATGAGCTGCTCCCTTGCCCTAATATCTCATTGCCTCTTTCTTCCTGTATCAAAGGGTCAGCCAGAGCATGAGTCATTCATTTGTGTTTGGAGCAAAAAGAAATCTCAGAGCTTTTCTAGTCCCATACCCTTGCTACACAGAAGAAGAGAAGGGCCTCATATCTTGTCAAGTAGAAATCTACCTCAGAGGTCAACTGGAATTCCCCATCCGGAGCTGAGATGCCACTTATCCACACTAGGTTCTTCATCTTGTGCTGGAAGACCAGCAACTGGATGTAGAATTTCTGCTTGTTGAGGTCCAAGAAGCAAGTCAACTTGGCCACAGGTATGGTAGTGTAGAGATTGCGGAAGCTCCATATGGTGGAGAGTTGGCTCTGCTGCTGCACCTCCTCCGCAGATACATTCAGCTACTGCAGAGAAGACTTCTTGTGGTAGCTTGGATGTATGCTGTCCAAAATGTTTGGTAGCTAGAGAGTACCTCCTACACCTGGTGGTTCCCTTTCTGTATGCGTAGCATCTTGTCATGGTACTTCTCCTATAGCTGCAGGTCAATACTTTCATTGCTATGCCGGTTGATATGGGATTCGTCTGGTAGGAAATTAAGCACTCTGAGGATGCTGTGGACATTCCAGATCTGGAAGTTGGAACAAAGAAAGTCAATTTCCTCTTTTGATTTTTTTGGCTATATTGCATTGGTATTGACTGCCAAAAAGTCAAAAGAGGAAATTAACTCTCTTTGTTCCATAAGGTCACTGTTAGTTTTATGGAAATACTGGATAAAGTTCTTCATCACTTTTGGAATCACTTGGTAAATCTGTTGCTTGTATCGGCATTCACAGACCATGTCCTGCTTTGGGTCTCCGGTGTGTATATCGTAGGGTAAGGATAGGAATCGTATGCAGCCTCTATGAGAAAGATACTTTTGTGAATTCAGAGAGTAAGATGGATTGCAGAAGAGTTAGTCTAACTTGGATGGACTTGGAATCTATGAAGGAGGAAAATAAAGCAAAAAAGACAAGAAAGGTAGGTCATGGTAGAAGGCTTTAAATGACAGGCCAAACAAAGAATTTATAATGTGGAATTACTGAATGTTTTTGTATAGGAAAAAAAAAACATAGCCAGATTTTGTGCATTAGGAAGATTAGTTTGATGATTGTGTGAAGGATGCACTAAAATGGTAAGCCATTGGAGGCAGAGAGCTATGACATCAGTTTAGGTAGGAGATGAGTGTCTGGTAGTAGTATTACAAGAGAAGAAAAAAATGAATCAGGAGATGTTATGCACATAGAATAGACATGACTGACTGGATGAGGCTGGGAAGTATTAGAAGAGAAGAAATAGTCAAAGATGACAAAGGTTTTAAACCTCTGTGCTTGGGAGGATGATTTTACCATGAACAACTAAAGGGAATGGGTTTAGGTGGAGCCAATGGATATGTTTAGTTTTGATTATGTTGAGTTTTATGGCCTGGAAGAACATTCAGGTTCTCCCAAGAAATTGGAAATGTGGGACTAGAGATAAGAACAAAGGGATTTGAATGTGTACATCTGGATATCTTATGAATAAAGAGGATAATTGAACATATAAAATGACACTAATTGAGGTAATAGCATTATCCCAATAAAGTAGCTCATAAAGTTGAAAGGGAAGCATTTTTTTTTGCATTTTATTAAGCACTACATAAGTGTGAGCTGTTATTCTTACCCTTTAGGGACCCTTTCTCAGAAAAAAAAATATAGACCAAAGTTGAACTTGGTCAGTACATTATACTGTTATCTTTCATTATCTGATGTTATCAGTAGCTACTCCATGTTGAATAGCTGCACAGACAGATGAATGGATATGTCAAGCGGATAGACACTAAAGCATTATTGCAAAATTCACTTAAAATGGTAATTGTGGGTTTCTTTCATCAAAGTTTTATTGTGGCTTCCCATTTCTCAGTAGTGGGGTAATGATGACTACTAATCTACATTTGTGCAATGTCTTCATTTGTGAATAGTAATTTGCTTGAGGGTCTTACACAAGAATTTTGAATTTCCCACTTATTTGGCTTAAAATCTCCACTGATTTTTTTTAGGGTTTTTGTGAAGAAATGTTTTCATTTTTCAAATTGGAATTTATTCATCTTGTTCATTTGACCCTGACTACTTCATGCACAATTTATTGCAATTAGCTTTTAAAAATAATACAGACTTTTTTGAACCTAGAACATTTTCAACATTACTAAAGTAAAAGAAAAAAAACTGACAGTACTTTAAGGATTACAAAGCAATTTGAAGGTATTATGTCATTCAATCTTTATAACAACATTCTGAATTGGATTTTAAAATTGTTATTAGTCTCATTTTTATGGAAGAGGAAGGTTAAGTGACTTGCTTATGGTCATCCAGCTAGTAAATGTCAGAGCTAAGCTCAAGGTTTTCTTAACTCCATGTCCAAGCTTCTTTTCACTAAATCTCACTTCTCTCTAAGGTTGCATGGACTTGTCTTAGTGTATACTCAGAAATATTTGAACAATATTCCTAAATTTGTAATAAAACTAGACATGACATGAAAAATATGTAGCAATTATTTTAAAGTTACTAGAGGGTATTTAACAACTTTTTATGAATGCTCATTGTTTTCTTGTAGAAATAAGACAAGCATTCTTACGCAAAGTTTAATAAAAGCTTCAAGTCTATGGTTATTTAAACTAAAATGTCCATGGCTTCTCTAATGTTCTAGGTATTTTTGAAAATAAGTTTTTTGATGCCTTTTGTTTTAACATCAAAAAAATTTCTGAAAATACCTCCCTCATTAGCCATTCAAATTTAACCTTTCTTTGAAATAAAAAGCAACAGTAAAGCAACAACACTCAACTATAAAACCTTCTGACAATGTGTATATTCTGCCTAAGGAGTCACTTCTCTGCCAAATATTCTTCTCTACTGTTGCTGATTTTTTTTTCAGTTGCTCAGATCTGACTTTCTTTTTAGTGATCTTTTCACGTAAATTGTTGTAGCCATTGTATTGTTTGTTTGGTTATGCTTATTTTAATCTGTATTGATGTATGTGTCTTCCTGTGTTTTCTTCTGAATTCCTTATATTTGTTATGTCTTAGTGCAAAACAATATTCCATTATATTCATATATCATCATTTTTTCAGACATTCCCCATTTGATGGGTACCCACTCTGTTTACAGATCTTTACTTCCACAGAGACTGCTGATATGAATGATTTCCTATATATTAAACTTTTATTTGTCTTTGCCTTCCATGGATAGGTTCAGTAGTGAGATCACTGAGTCAAAGCATAGGAAGAGTTTCCCACATAGTTCCAAATTCCTATCTAAAATGGTAGGATACTCTACCAACTGTACCTTGATGTGCCTAGCTCCCCGCATCTCTGCTAGAAATGATTTTCCCCATTTTTATCATTCCTACTGATATTCAGGATGTGAAGTAAAAACTCTGGCGGTATTTTAATTTGCATTTCTTCAATCATTACTGACTTGGAGCATACTTTCATAAGGTCATTTGTAGTTTACTAATTCTTTTTTTTTTTTTTGAAAACTGTTCATATCCTTTGAGAACTTATCTACTTGGTGATTATATTTTAGGAAACCCACAGCATTACAAGTTATTCCCTCTGACACATACTAGTTATGTGACCCTAAGTAAATCACTTAACTATTCGGTGTTACAGGCAGCTATCTAAAGTTATAAGTCACAGAAAAGGCAATGATCTTCATTAGTGTAGTATTTCATTACTGGGAGTTTTCTATAACAAAGAAATCTAAGGTTTAGTTTCTGCCCAAAAAAACAAACAAATAAATAACCTAACTCACTAGATTGCCTTGCACTCTTTACCCTTAACTCAATAGAATTTTAACTTTAGCCTCTAAAAAGTGCTAAAAGGGATTTTACTCTAAGTCTTGTGTACTGAAATAATCCAAAAAAGAATTTGATTACAGTTTCACCTGGAAACAACTATACGAAAAAAAATTAAATAAACCTCATTTTAGTTTCTAAAAACTTGAATTTTGTGACAATTCAAACACAATATACATGAATCTTATTCAGTAAAACTTAAAAATTTTTTTTGTCCTTGACATTTCATGGTCATAAATCAGGAGAATATAATCTCAAATCAGTAGTTTTTGTCAAATCAACTATTCTAGAAATTAAGAATACTTGCAATGAACCCTAGCAGGTGCTTAATCAATGCTTATTCACTTGAACATCTGTGTGAAGCAAATAATTTTTGTGTACTAAAGGGCTTTTATGTTTAGGATACATTATTGTGTCATTTAAGGATACTGGAAATTGTAATATGATTATTAACTTAGCTACTTTCCCTTTTCCCTTTATGCTCCCACTATATCTTGGTACTGAGAGGCAGTGTAGGATAGTAGATAGAACTGGCAATAGGGTCAAGAAGACCTCAGCTTGAATCTTGCCTCTACCACATACTGTTTGAGTGCCTTTTGGCAAGTCACTTATCCTTTTAGAGAGCCACACAACTTTTCAAGGTCATATTTTACAGAAGACTTGTCAATTCACATTGATGGAGGAAGTGTTATGCTGAGGAGTCTCATAACCAATGAAATCAGAAGTTCATATCAAAATAATATTAATGCTATTCTTAAAATCAACAAAAGAATATTTTCTTCTAAAATAATCTCCAATCAAAATTATATTGCCTGATGGTCCTACTATTTTAGAACTCAAAAATATTTTTCAACATGGAATTAAAAATCAATGCATTATCTGATATTGAAACCAATGCTAACATAATAAAAGTCACCTATGCTAATTCCCTTATGATCTTTGTGACTTCTGTGGTATGAAGAAAGAATGTATACCAAGAATTATTCATGTAATATGTAACAGCATCCTGTTACAAATATAATTGATTAGATTATTTAGAAGCAGGTGTATATTATCATTTTTATGAGGTATAATGTTGTATGCTTTGAAAACATAATGGACATAATTAATTTCACAAATCAGTAATAAGAGTCCTTAATTACATATGCACAACTATAAGATATAATTATATTAATTCCACAATTATATTAATTATGCTGCAATGACAGTTAAAACTATTTGCTTTCCTGTACCATCCTGGTTAATTTATTTCATTTGCTTTGAGTTTTTAACTTTAGAAATAAATAATTTTTAACATGGTGAATGTACACATAGCATAGAAAGAAATTATTTCCTATAATATGGTGTCAGAGAATGTTAGAGCTTGAAAAATCCTTAGAGAACATCTAGTCCAACTCCTGTAATTTTCCTATAAAGAAAATGGAGGACAGAGTAATTAAATAATGCATTCCAAGTCATATAGCAACCGTATTTTCCCTGGTTTTTGCTCATGTGCAATGATGAATATATCTCAAACAGCTTGGCTTTGCCCTGTCAAGCTAATCAGTCCTTGGTTTTAACAAACTACTTAATAATCACTCACAGGCCACATGATGAGGGTAAGAATGTATTTGTTATTTGTGTCCAAGGAGCTTAGCTATGTAGGATATAGGATCCTAGATTTAGATCTGGATGTGATCTTAGTGGCCATCTGGTGCTATTCAGAATTTTCAACAGATAAGTAAATTCAACAAATAAGTAAATTAAGCCAGAAGAGCTGCCCAAGGTCACACAGTTAGTAAAGAGATAGAGCTGGGATTTTGATCCAAGTGTTCAACTCCAAATCCAGAGAGCTTTCCCCTAAGCAAAATTGCCTCCACTGTATTAATGAGTTCCCGGTTTTCAGAATAGGCTACTTTGCTCCCTTTAGTTCTCTGGTTATGAACTCTAAACCAGCAATTAGCTTTGAAATATGTGGCTTTGATCACTTTGTGGGTGCTGTTGTTCAGGCATTTTCAGGTGTCTGATTCTCTGTGACTCCATTTGCAGTTCTCTTGGCAAAGATACCAGAGTGGTTTGTCCTGTCCTTCTCCAGCTCATTTTAAAGATGAGGAAACTGAGGCAAATACGGTTAAGTGGCTTGTTGAGGGTCACACAGCTAGGAAGTATCCGAGGCTAGATTTGAACTCAGGAAGATGAGTCTTCCTGACTGGCAATCTATCCACTATACCACCTAGCTATATTGATTATTCAAGTTTCAAATGAGAGCTCAATGTAATGCCTGTGGTCCTGCCATTTAAATTCCTCAAAATACATTATTTGCTAATAATAAATCATTAATATGACTTTTGCACTAATAAAACATTAAGCATCAATATACATACCTATACACAAAGACATGCCATATGTATGTATGTATGCGTACTGTTTTGAAATTTTTTTGAACATTTGAGTGAAAGTACTGTATTGACCTCTTAGTACCTAAAGACACTTTTGAGAGTGTGTGTGAAAATACTACTTGCATAATAATTTCTCAATATGTGGTGATAATAGCACATACATTTCAGCCTTAATAGAGAATTATGAAAAAATGCTGATTTATTAAAAGATATAGTTAAATCAATCATTCAGTAAACATTTACTAAGCATCTGTTATATGCCAGTCATGGTACTAAGCACTCGGGATACAAGAATTGCAACATAGTTCCTGCTCTTGAGAAACTTAGAGTCTAGCAAGGGAGATAACATACACACAACTGTGTACAAATCAGCTATATACAGGATAAATAGGAAATAATAAACAGAAAACACTAAAGGATATCTGCAAAGGCTTTCTGTAGAAGGTGTTATGTAGGTAGGACTTGAAGGAATCCAGGGAAACAAAAAGGTAGAGATGAAGAGGAAAAACATTCTAGGAATGGGAACAATCAGTGAAGTTGATTATAGTCATACAAAATGAGAACATGCTGAAGAATTTGACTTTCACAGGTTTACTTAATTATTTAATTTGAAGTATCCCCCCCTTAAATTCCACACAAAAGCACAAAATCCATTTTAAAGCCAAATATTGATGGTTTTACAAATATCTCCCATTGTGGGTATCAGTGACATTCTATTTTCAGCTTCATCAGAAGCAGCTGGTCCTGGTGTAATCAGGACTAAATCTTGGCTTTTGGATTTCAAGATTTTATGTACTATTGTTGTTGTTGTTGTTGTTGCTGTTGTTTCACTGTACCACACTGATCGATAATAAGTGTTTCCCTTATTTAAGGGAAATCTAATCCAAAAATCCAAGAAGAGTTAAAAAATGCAGATACAAATCATTCAAACACAAGTTAGAATATGAGTGCTTAGAGGACATACAAAGTTCTATAAGACACCAAAAGAGGAAAAGAAGATTTGGGGTTAGGGTAAATCAAGGGAAGCCTTATAAATATCAGCACCTTGAAAATGACTAATATAGGATGTGAAAAAATTGGGACACTAATACACTGTTGGTGGAAATGTAAACTGATCCAACCATTTTGGAGAGCAATACAGAATTATGCCCAGAGAGTTTTAAAACTGTGTATACCCTTTGATTTAGCAATAACACTATTAGGTCTATTTCCCAAGGTGATTAGGGAAAAAAGAAAATAACTTATATGCTTTAAAATATTTATATTTCAGTTCTCTTTGTGGTGGCAAAGGACTTGAAATTGACAAGAAATTTCCTATCATTTGTGAAATGGCTAAGCAAGTTGTGGTGTATGATTGTGATGGAATACTACTTTGCTATAAGAAATGATGAGCTAGTTGATTTTAGAAAAACATGGAAAGACTCACATGAAACAATGTAGAGAGAAATGAACAGAGCCAAGAGATCATTGTATATAGTTGTGAATATATGTTGTTTTGACAATGTTGTTTTAAGAACAACTGTGAAGGACTAAGTAATTTTGATTATTATGGTAAACAGTCTGAAATGGAGATTCATAGTTTCATATTGAATACTTTTTTTTAAATTTTGCTGTGTACATAAAAGTAGGTTAAGTTTAAAATGAATAAAAATGAAAACAGAGAAAATGACTAATTTAGAATTCAGATAATACATAATGGACTTTCTAATATAGTTATCCCACTTTAAAGAATCAAAGGTACTATCATCAGGTTTGGATACTCTGGAAATGCCCTTAAATTATTTTAGAGTTTCCATTGCAATTATCACCTTTCATTTCATAGATATAGGGAAACTTTGCTATTTGGTACAGTTTTCCAAGAGAGTTTTGGTCTTCCTGCATGAAAGGGGCTACCTGGCTGGGAGTCATTACCATTAGCACTTAAGCTCATGAATCAGAATAAGGTTTTTCAAGTTAAAATGCAAAAAGAACCTATTGTTTAAATGTGAACAAGTATAAAATGAGACTGAAATGATGAAGCATTAAACCTGATTCATTGTGAACCCTGCAACTTATGGATGCATTCTTTTTGTGAATAATTTAAAACTTCAGCAAAGTCAAGTTATTCTTTAAAGAAAATAATCTTCACAGTCATGTTTAATCATTAGTAATTATGCCATTTTCTTTCATTACAGGTAACTTATGAAGCTGTTGGAGCAATTGAAAAAAATAAAGACTCCGTTTCACAAAATCTCCTATTTGTAATGAAAAGTAAGGCTTTTAAAAATACTGTTAAAAATGCCATCATTTCTTATTTCTCTAACC
The DNA here is from genome assembly GCF_900497805.2 of Vombatus ursinus. Classification (NCBI taxonomy): domain Eukaryota; kingdom Metazoa; phylum Chordata; class Mammalia; order Diprotodontia; family Vombatidae; genus Vombatus; species Vombatus ursinus. The sequence goes on from NW_020954559.1 coordinate 8,267,079, forward strand.
CTGAACACAGTTTTATAAAATATGCCACCAACCAAAGAATAATTGAAACATAGTTTGCATTTTAATGCCCTGAATAATAATGGCCTGGCTCTTGGAGCACTATACATTGGTTACAATTTAATTTGAAGTCCTGTAGAAACCATAATTTAACTAAGCTTTTAGCAGATAGAAATGTAAAGCACCTTTATATAACATTAGTGATATGAATATAAAAAAGCTTTTCTGTAAAGACTAATGAAGATGAATCAGGCTTCCCAAGTTATTTAGGCTGCAGCAGGGTGAATTTCATTACTTAAGATGACTCTGGAGTGCAGCTTGGAATGGTGTTTTATTCTTATATATTTCTTAGTTACTCAGTAGCAAGAAAGGTACACTGAGTGGAAGAATCCTATCATTTCATATTCCTGCACACATGTGTGAATATATCTTGAGCTTAGCTTTTCCCTGTTAATAATGCTTTCATTAATAGCCATTCTGCAGTGATTCAGATTTTTTTCTAATAACTATTTTCAATTAGCTAAATTAAATTAAATTCAAAGTACCTCTTTCTTACTTATTGTTGTACATGAAGTGAGAAAGGATTGTTTTCTTTATGGGACTGATATTGTGGTCAGGTCTTACAGTTGGGTTAAAACTCCTTTTCGGTTAAAAGTGTCCTCCAGATAGAGGACACCCATAGAGTATTGCAGAAGGGGAGAAAGGGAAATCTCATTAACTTTTTAACTCAACACTACTGAAACACCATATTGGCCCTCATAAATGGGCAGTGATATTTGCTGTGGCAGATAATATAGTCATTGCTTCATTTTAAAAGCTAGGACTATTGACATAAATATGAACCTATTGTTATAAAGAGTACAATGAAAGAAATGAAAGAATTGATCCCAGAATATATTCATATTGATTACCACTTTAGAAATATTTGAATTCTCACTTGTTTGAACTTTCTTTTATAATGTTCTTTTGACAATAATCTTTTATGAAGGCCTAATGTATAAAATGTACATCGAGAGTATTGTTTTTCAGAGAATTAGAGTAACTTTTTTCTTGTTCATCATGTTCTTGTGACTATAGAAAGCAAACTCAGAGGAGAAATATAATCTCCAGTGAAATTGAAACCCCACTTATCTTAATAGAGTCCAATGTTGATAGCCATTCTTTTCTATGAACTTACAATGAAGTTTTAAGGAGGAATAAAAAACATTGTTTTTATTGTAAGTTTATTAGCCCTTAAGATTTTTGGAATAAATAGAAAGAAGGGGGGAAAACATCTTCAGATGTTTAGGCTTTGTCGTGTTAGCAAATATTTAACAAATATGGTTTAGGAAGATAGGATGTCCTTTGCTTCTCCAAAAACTTTTTCATGGTCCCCTTTTGAATAAAGTTTAGACAGCATAGGCTGTCATACAATCTGGCATCATTCTCTTTCCTACCTTATCTCAAAGAACTTTCCTGGTAAGTATTTAATAAATGCTAGTTGACTGGCTCCACAGATTCTACACTTCAGCTAGACCAGAGCAATAGCTATGTGAGGATTTCTCACTTCTCTATCATTGCATGTACCTCTTTCTATGTCTAGTATGTTCTCCTTGCCCTATCAGTTGTTGAATTTATATCATAATGCATGATCTTCTGAATCATGATCTGAGCCTTTCTGTCCTGCTCCTTCCCTGTTTTATCTGACATGTCAGGACTTGGTCATGCTTTAGAGCAAAGACCAAATGTATTCTCACCATAAAGCCTCCCAAGTTGATTGTATTCCTTCCTCCCTAAGGCCTCTCCTAACTGTTGGTTTAGTCCTTCCTTTATTCATTTATCATGTCTTATTTCATATTATTTGGAATATATGCCATGTCACCTTACTAGGACATGTCTTACTTACTTACATGTATCCATCAGGTAAAGGACAAAGTATTTCCCACTTGGTTCTATGGAAGTAGGGTGAAAAAGTCAGCCCAGGTTTGTTTTAAGGTGTCTTTAGCATGCAAATATGTAAGGAGCTGAGGTAAATGGGAAACTAATTACTAAAGCAAGGACTTTGAACCAGGGTGTCAGTATTTGATCTACAAGTCAAAGTGCAGAAACCACAAGGCAGCTGACCCTCTAGATGATTCAATATGAATCCCTAAAGCTTCAGGATTTTTATTGCAGATATTTGCATTCCCTTCTTTTGACTGGAGCTGATGTGCTAGCATGGCTGGGAATAAGGTCCACCATGCCTCCTTCTGACTCAGAAGTCTTTGTGGTTGGACCAGGGGTACAGACACACTTTTATAAAATGTGAGTTCTGATGAGTTGAATTGAATAACTCAGTATGAGTGGGCATAATTAGGTAAAATGCCACTTGAGTCAGATGCCAGTTAATTCAGTTGGATAGAACAGGATGGTAATAAGGCCAAGATTACAAGTTCATTCTCCATATTGATGGACTAATTAACTTTTCTGTGTTCCATAGACATGGTCAGCCCCCTTGATCACAGGCAGCTTTCTTTCCAATGTTTATAATTTAGTTGAAAGGAATGCTATTGAGAGTATGTGGGCAGATAAACACAAAGTCATTGAAACTTCTGAAAATTATGTGAAGCATATTCTCTTTTTATCATAGATGATAATTTAGATTTAACTTTATAAATGAAGACTTATAATTATATCATATAAGTAGATTTAACTTCATGTATGAAGGATAATATTTTATCATAAATATGTATCATAATCAATAAACATCTAATTGTGGGAGACCCTTTATTAAGAGCTACACAAGAATAAAATGTATATATAATCAGAGATATGGTCCTTTTGCAATAGCAGTTCACAGAAACCAACAACACCAATGTATGATTGAAGAAATGCTATGTAAATTTACATATTGGCAATATCAGAGGGAAATAATTTTCACTCTGATAGAAAACATAACAGCCAGAATTTAGATTATATTACTACGCAGAAAGTTGATCAAAGCACTTCACATTCAACTTCATTAGACTTTGAACCCTTGGAAAGCAGGGTTTATCTTTTCCTTTTCTTTGTTTCCCTAGCACTTAGCACAGTGTCAAACTTTGAACATTCCCTTCACCACTAAGAAAAGATGCTTTATCTTCGGACCAGTAATATTTTTTTCCCTAGTTTGGAGGATAAATTCCTGAGGTAACATGATGCTAGAATTTTTCACATGTATGTATTCAGTGGCCCTTTCCTGGTGTACACCTAGGCCTCCAACTATGCTACCTCTTTCAAAACCTGGTGGAAGAGTTCTCATATATGAAGAAGAGTAGAAAGATGCTAGATTTGGAGTCAGATCTAAAACCGTTTTACCAAGGTAACTCCTTTAGGCCACTATTAGCTCATCCATAAGTGAGAGAGTTGGACCAGATGGAGGTAATTGGCACCTCTAAAACTATGACCCTATGATCTTTATGCAGAATTGACAAAATTTTACAGAGGAACGGTAGAATCAGCCAAGTGCGTGTTTCAGAAATTATCTTTTTTGAATGGCCACAGAATTATTGCTAGAGAAACCTTAAATAAGGCCATCAAGTCCAATCTTATCTTTTTACACATTATGAAATAGAAGTTTAGAGAGATAAAATGATATGTACAGAACTACATGCGAAGTAAAAAGTAGAGTAGTGATTCGAACCCAATCTTCTGATCTCTGATTTAGAAGCTTCTTTTTTCTTTTTAACATCTGAATAAGCTTTTTAAAAAATTGATATTTTTTTCATGTACTTCCTTTCTTTCTTTACATTGTCCTAGCCAGGGACATAAGTGCAATTGCTCTACATAGAATTGATCCATTCATTCAATTACAATACACATTAAAGGATAAAGTTGCTTAGTTATTTTGGTTTGCTACAATCACACAGTCTAACAATGTTCAATTGTGTTAGGTCTGTGGTATCTTTCTCTAGAGCTAGAAAATAGAGGAACTTTTAAGTTATTGCTATACTGATTTGCATCCATGAAGGATCACTAAATCTTCACCTTAAAAAAGAGATTAAACTGTTCTCCTGTTGAAAAGGTACATGCAAACAACATACTCAAGCTTATAAATAAAGTAAACATCCATTCATTCACACTCTAAGTCCTCCTAGAGTAAGGGAAGTAACAATATGGTCTCAGAGCTAGAAAGATTTATGTCTTAACCCTTTTTTATTGTTGTTCTTATTATTGTTGTTTTTTAAAGGGCACTGGGCTTTTCCTAAAAGGATAGTTTTTTTGCTGCCACTACTACAGAAAAGAGTCACTTCTCTTTAACTGAACTAACTCTGGAAATCATTGAACCTAACAGAGGTGATATCACTCCTTGAATGACAACAAGACAGGCTAAACCAAAGAGAACAGGGTCAAAAATTCGACCAAAAAGAATGGTTATTGGCAGATACTGTACCAGGTGGCTTGGTCCAATGATGCCACATAAGACTGGAAGATACATGTAGGTACTCTTTAGTTTAGCCAACTAAAGTTCCTAGCCCAGAATCCAAGAATTAAGAAGCAGGGATCAAGAACCTAAGTCAAAAAGTCTAGGCTATAAAAGAATAGGACATAGTCAAGGGGCCTGAAATGGAAGACAAAACTGGCAGCCAGAATGGATCACAATGCTGAGCTTCTCTGAAGACTCTATGAGATGGGTAGGAGCTTCCTATAGACCTTCTGTAAAAGTCTCAAAGTACGGATGGACTTGGGCCCCTTGGATGAAGATCATAAGAATATATGTCTGTAGTAGGAAAATGAAAAGTCATAGACTAAGGCAACAGCTAACACAGGGAATATTTGAGGAGAACCCATCTCAAAGTTTCTTTCAGTCACCTAGGCATATAAATTGGGGAATAAATTTAAGGGTGATATAAGATATTTCTACCTCTACTTACCCTATACACTTGTTTATCTTCCAGCAAGTGAAAACATAGTGATCAATCAGTTGTTCCAGTCCAAATTGACACAAACAGGATCCCTCATATGTCCCTACCCTTCCTTCAAAGTTCGATGGTCCCGATCTAACATGCTAAGTAAAAAAATGCCAGCTGCCTCAGTTACCAGTGAAACAAAGAAATACCTGGAACTCAGCAAGGTAAGAATCCTTTGTGACCCTTCTCCCTAGCAAATTCTTAATATGTTTGTCTTAGTAGCCTTGCTATTTCTTTCAGCCATCTCTACCTCCATATGGGTTGTAAATGGAGGGAGACAATGACTGTATACAATAAAGTCATTGAAAAAAATTGGAGAAAGAAAGGTATGAAATCTACTTTCTTCCCAGGACAATACAGTATAGTGAAAATTCAATAGCAACTACAATATTAATAATTTTATTGGTTGTCTGTGCAACATCCTATTTATGTTTCATCTCTATGGCTGTCTATTTGATGAATGGGAAGTAACTTCAGGGACAGTCGGCTTAGAGGGATAAACACAGCTTCCTTATTCTGTTGACATTAATCACTTCAGAGGTTTTTGGTCTCCAAACAATAAATTGTAGTTTCTCGTACAGACATGGTGTATTTTTCATAGACCAGAGCTTTATATTTTTCATTTATTTTGAAGGTATTTAACTTTTTCTTCAACTTAATTTTGATTTTATATTTGTTCCATCCAAGAATATAATCTTCATATATTCTGCCCATTTCATAGAACAAAATCGAACCATAAACAGAATTGAGAATTGACTAACATTGGTGAAGCAATATAGGATTTTGTTTTTGTTTTTGTTTGTTTAGCTTTTTTTTTATTCAATGTCTTAATGTTTTATTTTGTTTTTTTATTCCCCTTGCTTATCTCTGCAAAAAACTATAAAAAAACAGGGAACTGTAATTGGGAAGATGTCAAGCATAATCAATTAATAGAAATGTTGTCCTATATCTAGTTGAAATGCATTTTGCTATACTTATTGAAATAAAAGCTTAGTTGTGTTTTAGAGTGGTGTCAGAAAAATTGTGTGGTATTGGACATGGATGGAAAATAATTTTTTCAGAGCATGTTGGGTTCAGAAGACTTAAGAATGAAAATTCATTCAAAGTAGATGTATTGATGCTGATAAGAACTTTTTAGTAAATCTCATCCTTGGAAAATGGTGACTTCTGGAAGCAAGAAAAGGTATCACTCTGTTTATTTCTCAGTTCCTTTTAGTCTCCCCTGAACCTTTCATTTGCATTATAATGAACAACTCAGCAGACAAATTATTTAATTGTATTTTTTAAAAGCAGAATTTGTTAAAAGGACAAAATGGAATGTTATAGATTCCATTATTTTCCCCCATATCTAAATGGAATTTATTAGCTCTCTCCTAACTCAAATTCCCCAGAAATTAAATCAATCCTAGGGGACTGTCATGTCCCAGTAAGAAGAAACCAAAGGGTCTAATTTGAAGAGATGGTATTCACTTAATAGGGACTTTACCCTTCTCTCATGGTTTTCCATAAGCATTTGGCATCACCATTGTTATATTTCTTTCCTAAGAAGTATTCCAATCCTGGATGCCTCAGCCCCCATGACACACTGCAATATTGGCATCTTTCACAGTCTTGTAATTGGACACTGCACCTACAGTTCTGTTTGTATGAAAATTGCTTTTAAATCTAACCTTTTTATCACATTTGTCTGAGAAGTATAATTCATTAGGACAATTTGACTTTTTTATTCATCTCAATGAAGTTAATCTCTTCTTGTTGTAATGGAAATAGTTCAAAATTGACGCAAATAATTTATTGTTGTCGTTGTTTTTTAATCTCTACTCTCACCCCAACTAGAGCAGTAAAGCTAATTACCTTCTTATATTTTTAGATTGAGGTTTCTAGATCTCCAGAAGTGATAGACCAAATCTGTTGCACTTGTATAATTTACTGAATTGTAATGTTAAATTAAACAACCAATTTACTCTTGGGAGACATATCATTAATTGTCCCTGTGTCCTTCTTTTGCTCAATATCCTTTTCCTTACCTTGCTTTCAATGCTTTTATTTCTTCTAAACCTCTTCAATTTTAGCTACATATGGGAATGTTTTTTCACTTACCAGAACATTATGGTATTTGTTATTATATTACATCTTATAGAAATAAACCAATTTGTTTTCATCCTTGGGAAGGCAAGTAATATGTTTAGGTATTTTATCAGTAAAAAAAATACATGACTATAAAGACATCAAATAGAACATCTACTTAGTCACTGATTAGAGCTAAACATAGAGATATAACCTAATAATATTAAAATGCTTCTTTACAGAAAAAAAGTCCTCATTTTGTCCTCTGGCAGGCTACATATAATGAAAAATATGTTGCTATTTTAGCCCAAATTATCAGAATGATTTTCTGCAGAGTATACATGTTGCACCAGCAATTCAAAACCCAGTGTTTGAATGCATATGTGTGCTCAACTTAAATTAAGTTGGCAGATCTGACTTAGAAAGCACTCCTTTTCTTGAAAAGTTGCCACTCAAAGAAAGTTATTTACACATTCACTGGGTCATTTTCCCCAACATATATTAAAATTGCTAAAAATGTCTGGTTCTGACTTCAGAATTTATGCTGTGAGTCTGTATTTGCCTGCAAGGGATTTTATGTATGATATGGATGTGTTACTTTTCTCAAATTCAGATAAAATCTTTCTCACATGCTTTCATTTTCCCTTTGCAGCACTTTAAAAAGAAAGGAACTTCTACATTTCTGCAGAAACTAGAAAGGAGAGGTCCACTCACAGTGGCATCACAACTCAGGGTTAGTGTTATTTTTTAAGGTTATATACATGCTGTAAAAACAGCATATAACTATACTAAATATGAGGGCTTTGATTAGCATCTTTCCCTCATTTGGCTCAGGAAATTAACTGAGATATTCGTATTAATCTTTAAATCAAAAATAGTGCCCAGTAAGTATGAGAGAAATAACTTGAACATGCAAAATTTCACTATAAACTGCATTCTTGTCAATCAATGTGTTCCTCTGAGAATCAACTAGGTTTTACTTCTCTCCATAGAAATCCCTCATGGATATCATTGGGAAGCTTCAGAAGGGCACACCACATTTTGTTCATTGCATCAAACCCAATAACTCTAAGTTGCCAGATACCTTTGATAATTTTTATGTGTCTGCTCAGCTACAATATATCGGGGTCTTAGAGATGGTGAAGATCATTCGGTATGGATACCCAGTCCGCCTCTCCTTCAATGATTTCTTGTCAAGGTAAAGTCTTTTGAGCTAGATAAAAGCTTGTTTTATCTATGGTACAGACCATGCTGTGATATTCTGCAAGAGCCATCACAGAGTGTTTTGTTGTTGTTGTTGTTGTTGTTGTTGTTGTTGTTTATGATGAGGTCTCAAATCATTTTTTTTCCAAGAGACCTATTTCACTGAGCATAGATTACCATATTTTAAATGAAGAGAACCATATCCAAAGATCTTTAAGACCTTATTGAAGTTCCCCACCCACCCATACACCAAAACTTATAGAAATTGGGCAAATGTAAAATTCATTCAACAGATATTTAATGAGCTTTATGCTGTGTTAGGTATTGAAAGGAATGTAAAGATTTTTAACACACACCATAATTTAAGACAGAATAAGGTAACTTAGAGAATCATAAACAAGTGATTGGGTAGTTAAAAAAAGGGTAAAACTAGTTATGGAATCAGGGAAATATTCATGAAAGAAGAGACATTCAAAATGGGCTTTGCAGAATGTATAGAATTTATTTGTGGTGTTTTATTCAAAAATAAGTCATTTCTTCTAATTACATGTAAAAAATTTTAACTTCTTAAAAATTTTGAACTTCAAATTCTCTCCCTCCATTCTTCCCTCTTTCCTCATGGAGAAGCCAAGCAATTTGATGTAAGCTAATGTATGTGCTGTCATGCAAAACATATTTCGATATTAAATCATGTTGTGAAAAAAAGACAAAAAAAACCAAGAAACATAAAGAAACTAAAAAAAAATGCTTTTATCTGAATTCAGATTCTATAAGTTCTTTCTCTGGATGTGGACAGCACTTCTCATGAAATCTTCAAAATTGTCTTAGATTATTGTATTGCTGAGAATAGCTAAGTCATTCAGAGTTGATCATTGTATAATATTGCTGTTACTGTGTCGGGTATTCTCCTGGTTCTGCTCACTTCCCTTTGCATCAGTTCATGTAAGTCTTCCCAGGTTTTTCTGAAAGTATCTTTTTCATCATTCCTCATAGCACAATTGTATTCCATCACAATCATATACCACAACTTGTTCAGCCATTCCCCAATTAATGGACATCCCCTCAATTTCCAATTTTTTGACACCATGAAAGAGCTGCTATAAATATTTTTGCACTATGAACAACTTGCTATTCCTTTTAAACACAGAACAAAGTTATCATGTAAATTTCCTTTTTTCTCCTTTTTTTTCTTCCTTCTCCACCTCCTCCCACTCCCACCTCAAAGACAGCTACCACTTGACCTAAATAGGTATATATGTGTAAACTTATTCTATACATACTTCTATTTATCAGTTCTTTCTCTGGATGGAGATAGCATCTTTCTTCATATGTCCTTGATAGTTAATTTGGATATTTATGGTAGTCAAAATGGTTTATTCACTAAAAGTCATCCTTAAAACTATATTGCTGTTACTGTGTACAATGTTCTCTTGGTTTTGCTCACTTTACTCTTTATTGTTTCATGCAAGTTTTTTCATGTTTTTTTCCCTAACATCAACCATCTCATCATTTTTTATAGCATAGTAGTATTCTATCACAATTGTATACCATAGCTTATTCAGCCATTCCCCAATTGATGATCATCCCTGAAACTTCTACTTCTTTGCCATCACCGAAAGAGCTGCTATAAACATTTTAGAACATATAGATTCACTTCCTTTTTCCCTAATCATCTTTGGAAATAGACCAAAGAATGATATTGCTGGGTCAAAGGGTATAGTCAGTTCCATAATTCTTTGGACATAATTCCACATTGCTCTCCAAAATGGTTGGATAAATTCACAATTACACCAACAATGAATTAGTGTCCCATTTTTTTCACATTCCCCTCCAACATTTGTCACATTCCCCTTCAATAATTTTAGCCAGTCTAGTAGGTGTAAAATGATTTCTCGGGGTAGTTTTAATTTGTATTTCTCTAATCAATAATGATTTAGAACATTTTTTCATATGACTATAAATTATTTTGATTTCTTCATTGGAAAATAAATATATATACCAGTTTGTGTCTGGCCATGGCCATCTCTAGGGCAGGGCAGGAGGGGAAGGAAGGGAAAAAAAGAAAAAAGAAAAATAGAAATTTACATCATAACTTTATTATGTATTTAAAAGGAATAGCAAGTTGTGTGCAACAGATTTGCAATTTCATGTGCAATTATCTTTTTATTATATTGTGTTATGGAAATGCTTGTTTTATTTCATAAATTAAAAAATACTGTTTTAAAAAAATTTAAAAAGTAAAAAAGTGCCCACAAGGGACAATGCAAAGGAGGGGACAGTAGGAGAGAGAGAGGAGAAACATCAACCACAGGTGTGAGTATATTGCAGACCATGTTGGCCAAGGTGTGCCAGCACACACTGTCCAGGCTCTATGCATAGATGTGACTTGAAGGTTTTTCAGCAGAAAAGTGTCATAATCAAAGTGACAGAAGATTTACAGCAGTGATGAGAATGATGGTTTGGAAAGGGGAGTGAATGAAAGGAAGGAAGATTGGGGGGAGGCTCTTAAAAACTCCAGACTGGAGTTATACAGCACCTGCAATGATTGGTTGCAATGGGAGACAGGGATAAGATAAATGCAAACAATATTGCAAATGTATGAAAGAAGAGCACGGAGCAACTGATTGGATTTAAGAGGACAGAGGAAGAATCAAAATTGATTCAGGTCTTCAATGGGGGTGGCTAAGAGAAATGTTGGCACCTTTATTAGAAATAAAGAAGTCAGGGTGGGACTTGTTTGTCTCAAGAGTCTTATGTGAGAAAGAATTTGAGTTCAATTTTGAAGATATGAAACTTGGATAGAATGAATTGAAATTGTAGAATAGTCTCAGTAGCTTTCTTCAATATCTAAGAAAATAATAAAGTTATAGAACACATCTTGACTTAATTTTTATAAATAATATTCTAAATTGATTTAGAATGTAAAAGATCAACACATTACTGTGTTCATTTTTTTCTCAAGTATTGTTATAAAAGAAACGCTATTAGATAGATGAGTGTGCTATAAGACTGCTTTATTCAATTGTTGTCAACAATAGGGAATTTGCTACACTGTAGTAGTAATTTGGTCACACTTTAAGGTGTTCACACAATTTATTCAATAGGCATTAACTTTAGAAGTATTTATTGAATACTTACTTGGTGTCCAATATATTTGATCCAGTGCTAATCATATACTAAGAAACTGGATGAATTTCAAAATGTGCTTTTTGATCTGGGCAAAATTTATGCCAATGTTTCAAAGATCTTATATGTTTTATGAAGCATTTTTAACTACTTTGACCAATCTGCTAGAACTACCAAATTTTGCACTAGATCATAAACCATTCCCAAGGGGATTTAGACATTCTAGGGACATTGTTATTATGTCTTTTGATGGCTGAAGAAATATATACTCCTTAGGATACTCTGGCCATAGTCCAACTACACTTATCACTGTAATTGATTCAGGTAAAAGAGATGGGGCTATGCTACCCAGTGTAAAGGTCATTTCATATGTTCTTTTGTTTAACCAGTTGCTGTAGCATCTCTGCACCTCCAACAAAATCATCATGAAGTACTTAGCATTTCAAATATATATTCTTCCTTCCTTAGCTAGTCTGATATTTGGCTAATTCTCTTGACCCAGACTCAAAGCCTCTCTACATTTGGAGAATCTACCAGAGCATGCACAGTGCTTGCTAGCATAGCCTTTGAAAACCCAAAATCATCTCTTTGCCATGAGGAGACCCCACATAAAGTCAGTCAATTTAAATTGATTGTCTAAGTCATACATACCTACAATAAAGAATTGGAGTGTTCTAAAATACCAATGCAGACAAACTGTAATCTTGTTTTAATGTACCATGGTTTGTAATGTGACAATTTTTAAATTGTGGATCATTCTTCTTATTAAATAGAATTAAATGTTAAATATCTTGAAAAAAATTACAGCTCTTTCTATTTTTTTTTTATAAAATTTCATGTGGCAGAGATACCAAAGCTTTTATTATGTGTTTGGAACTTCTGAATGAGAGTAGATTTCTTAAATATCATTTCATATTTCTTATGTTGCTTTAAGAAGATTTTGGATAGTCTCTGCTAAGGAGGAGCAACTGATTCTTATTTAATGAATCAAATGTAAGGAGGTTAGTTATTTCTAGGTATTGAAGGAAGAAGAAAATGTAGGAGGAGGGGAAAAATCAAGAAGATAATATCTGCAGATAATACAGTGGGGAAGAAAAAGATACAGGAAAGATAATAGCCACATAGAATGTTGATTAAAATAAGAGAATTCATTTAAGGCTTTACACAATCTTGATCCAAACTGACAGTTGTATTACACATTACTCCCCCTCCCAGCACTTTGCTTTAGACAAGCTGGGCCTTTAGCTGTTACCTGAACTCAACATGCCATTGCCTGCCTTAGTGCATTTGGGCAGACTGTCTCCCATGACTGAAATTCACTCCTTCCTTATGTCTGGCTTTTGGAATCCTTCTCTTCCTATAAGGCTCAACTAACATGCCACCACCTGCATGAAACCTTCCTGTTAACATTAAATGAAATTATTCTTTCCCTTCTCATTTCTCTTAAGTACCTCATCACTGTAAGAGGTAATATAGTTTAGTCTTTGAGGACAGAATGTTGGACATGGAGGCAGGCAGACCTGGGATTAAATCCTCTCTTTGACACTTACTATCTGTGGGGTCAATGAAAATGACGTTAAAGTGACTGTGTTACCATCTGCTTCACCACTGCATCCTACGGACCATGGAACCTTTCTATCTGACTTGGAGCTGACACCTCCTGTATGTATTTTCTCTCCCATTAGAATGTGCACTGCTTGATAGCAGGAGCAGTCTCCACTTTTCTGTTTGTATCCTCAGCATTTGACACAGTACTTGTTCACAGTAATTGCATTTTTTCTCATCCCTTCATTCACTCTCGTAACTTCTTTGACCTTTAGTTTTCTCACCAATAAGTAGGGATAACATCGCTAGTACTTGTCTCATTGATTATCCCATTAGGTTGTCAGTTATTTGAGGGCAGGGACTGATTGTCTTTTGCCTCTTTCTTTTTGTATCTCTAGCATAGTGTCTGGCACATATGTATATAAAGATCTTATAAGCCTTGCAATGCTATACACATGTAAGTTATTTTTATTCTCATTTCCCAGATGAGAAAACTGAAACACAGATTAAGTGACTTTCCTAAGAAAACACATAGTAAATATAAGAGCCAAGAATTGAATCCAGTTATCTGTACATAAATATTTGTGATGTAAGACAAAATGGGTCAAGTGCAAAGTAGATCCCCCCCCCCCAAGTAGAAGTCTTAGTGCAATTTCAATCTATTAAAACTCAGGGGAAAAATTGAGGTTCATATCAGTTACCTACAATTAGAATTTCTCTTGTGTTTGTCTCTTTCTTTCCACTCTCACTGCAACCATTCTCATCTACCCTAGATGATTGCAATAGCCACTTAGATTGTCTCTGTATCTTCATGATGCCCCCACACGCATATCCCAACTCATCCTTTATATTAATGTCAATAAAATCTTTGAATATTCTGATCGCTTTACTCATCTATCAAAAAACCTTCACTGGCTCCTTACTACCTACGGGAATTAAGGATGAGTTCATTATGGCATTCAAAGCCATCTTCAATAGAGTTCCAACTTACCACAGCATGTTTTATAATACTCCCCTTTATATTCCAAATTAGTTGGATGGCTCACTATTCTTCGGTTCTCATTTTGGTTTCTCCTATCTCCCTATAATTGCTCGTGCTATTCGCCCATATTTGATATTTGGACATCAAAAAAAAAAATACACAATGAGTTGATAGAATGTCATGTTTCTATCTAAACCCCAACAAAGTTCTTTAACATTTTTTGTGTTATTGAATTATTTCTATTTTTTTCTCATTCAAGAAGCATGTATTAAGGCAGCCATGTGATGTAGAAGATAGAGTGCTGGACCTAGAGTCAGAAAGATTTTTCTTCCTGAGTTCAAATCTAGTCTCAGATATTTACCACTTATGTGGCCCGAGGAAGAGTCACTTAGCCTTCTTTAACCTTAGTTTTATCATCTGTAAAATGAGCTAGAGAAGGAAAGGGTAAACCACTCCAGTATCTTTGCAGAGAAAATCCAAAATGAGGTCATGAAGAGTCAGATACGATGGAATGACTGAACGATAAATATGTCAGGCACTATGCTAGGCACTGGGGATACAAACTCTGAAAAAAAATAAATAAACAATGTTCTTTTCCTTGAAAGGTTTACATTCTATACAGAGATTAGTAAATATAATATATAATCAAAACATACAGAGTGATTTTATAAGGAGAATCAATAATTAATGGCTGGAGGAAGCAGAAAAAGTCTCTTGAAGGAGATGGTACATGAGGTGAGTCTTGAAGTAATCTGGCAGTTCTAAAAGGTAAAGGGGAAGAAGTAAATGAATTCTAGCATGGGGCACATCTTGTGTAAAGAAAGAGAAATGATGTGTGGAATGTTACATATGAGAAACAGCACTTTCACATTGTTACCCAGCAGTCCATTCCCTTCTAGTACAAGATCCCTTTTCTCTTCTGCCTTCATACACCATAGGGTTTCACCCTCCCTTGGATTTAGGAAAAGAGCAGTCTGTGAGGTAATTCTTCATCCTTAACATCATAATTTCCTATGTATCCTGAGGCTCATCAACCTATTATTTATTCAAAAAGGTAGTTATGCTTTGGGTGGGACCAAAATAACTCAATAGAGAGGTTTACAGTTTAATGACATGACCTTGTTTGGGGAAGAAAAAAAAAACACTGAAGGAACAGTTCAGTAATAATACTAAAGGTTTTAGTATTATGCTTGGCATGGGGAGGAATTATGATCAGCTTTCTCAGATTGTGATTGGATGGAATCCCTATTAGAAACAGGTCTGAGTCATTTAGCTTTTTAAATGACACAATTGTTAGTGAAAGGTCATGCCATCGAATTAAATTGGGTGTTGGGGGAGGGAGCAAAGAAGATGCTTTTTAGATCTTGAATTAAAACTAATAGGTAACAGCACCCAGTACACCAGGCAGTCCCCAAGAATCATAGACCTGTGTTGAAATCTTCTAGAAGTTTGGGTTGTTATGTGGAAATGATGCCAGTTACTGTCAATGTATCTTTAATAAAAATTTGAATTAATAAGGTCAGAAGCTATTAAATACTGTAAAAACAGACAGCCCGGATATAATTGGCAAGAGATAAATGTGATTCCAGGAGGATTTGCCAAGTCTAACTGCAGTGTCTCTGCTGAACCTGCCTGCAGCATTGGCTCATTTTCTGAAGCTTTACAAAGAGTGGGAGGGAAGCCTATCTGAAGCTTCTCTATGAAATGTAAAACTGGAAACAGAAGGCTAAGCAATAACTTGGGTAATTCATCTATAAATTTAAACAAAAGACAGCCCAGTTCCATATTGATTAATTGATTGTGAACCATGGATCCTTCATGATCTAGCCTGTTTTCTTCCAATGGAATATAGCAAAATATTATGGGAGGTCAAAAGGTTTAAGGCAAAAAGAAGTGACTGGTATTTGTCTTACCAAACTGGTATACTTCCTAATTTCTGCTATGCCAAGTGTAATGTTCCTTGCTATCAGTGGACAGCCAATCAAAATGTCACTAAGAGCTGAATAACCAATTTAAAGCATTTGGGAGCCCGAAAAAAAGCCAAAAAAAGAATTCTGAATGACTGCAATCCTTGGATTGCAGTGAAGAATATTAAAGGGGAAAAAGTTTAGTTAAAGGATTGAATCACATCCAGTTGTTGTTCCATTGTACTGAACTATATCCCTGAAAAGGATGGGGGTCACAAAACAATCCCCTAATCCCGGTCAATCATCTCGCAAATGTATTCCATTGGTTGCAAAGGAGCTAGGTGATAGTGTGGATGGACAGTTGTAAAAACAGCTGTAAGAGCATATTCATTAGAACAGATTAGCCATGTAATCTTCTCTCTCTGAAGGATAACACTTTCCTTTTTAAACAATTAATGTACAGAGAATATAAGGAGCCATCATAGCTAAAAATTTTGGAAACCTTATAAGTAAATAGAAAAGCAGTCACCCTATAACAATTTATTGCTAGCCCACAATTTTTTTCACAGATATTTAGTCTTCAAAAAAGAGATGGATAAAAAGGAGCAAATAGGACATCACCTTCATCATCAACATTAAATTACCATCATCATCACCATCATCTATGTTTATTTGATAATTTAAGATTTATAAACCACTTTCCTCAGAAATTTCTTAGGTGGTTAAGGGAGGCAGTACAGGTATTATTAGCCTCATTTTCCATATGAAAATGAAGTTCAGAGAGGGGAAGTGACTTATTCATTATCACACAGCTCTAACTCAGGTTTCTTAAATCAAACCATGTGCTTTTTCCGCTACACCATACTGTCTTCAATATAATCTTAGTGTTCTGACCATAGCACAGTATGTTTGATACATTTTGTCTCATGCTTAGAAAGTCCTTTCTCAGCATACCATATTTTAATCTTTACTGAATAATTTCTCTAAGGCTTTTTGACCCCCTAATATGCTTAAGTCTTTAGACTCATTAAATGAATTGAGTAATAACTTCTGAATCACTGCTATACTCTTTTTACACTGTCTTCAGCACATTGCTAGTGTCATTACATCCAAATTACACAATTCATTTTGTAATATAGTTGATTACTCTCATATGGTTGTTAGTGTGTGAAAGTTCTCTTGTTTTAAATTAGAAAAACAGAAATGTGTTACAGGATCTAAAGAAGACCAAAGGTGAGTAAAGGATTAATGTCATTAATTTATCCTGCCATTCACTGCTAAAAGTGCCTGAGGAAAACATTTAAAACATGAATTTTTTTTAAAAAAAAAAAACTATAGCTGAATGAAGGAAAAAGAAATTATTAAATAAAAATTTTCTACATTGAAGTTCTTATGCTAAACCAACATTGAGAAATGAATTTGCTTATTTTTTTTAAAAAAAATCCATCAGGAAATAGTACAGTTACAAAAGAAAATAGATTTTTTTAATCATCCAGTAACTAGATGTTTCACCTTGTTTCACCTGGTTATCATTTCCCCCTGCCCTGGAAATTATGTTGTATTAATTACTTTGTTTAATTTAATTTATTTATCTTTGTATATATCTTGTTTCAATACAAAAAAATCTCATAGAGAGCAGAGAATATTTCTTTTTAATCTTTGTATCCTCAGTCCCTGTGATAGTACTTTGTGCATACTAGGTACTTAATAAGTACTTATTAAATCTGTTGTGCAAATTATTTCTTTTTTAAACTTTAATTTGTCAGGTAGGATTGGAAAATAAAAATAAAAGACATTGGAAATTAATTTTACCATATATCCCTTTGCATGTCATGCTATAGAAGATTTGCTTTTAAAATTTAACATCATAGTCACTCTTACGCAAAAATCTCACTCATCTTTGATTGTTGCCAATGGCCTAGGAACAAAAAAGTATTCATTTTTTTTGTGTATGAGATGCTTTCTTGAGCATTTTGAAATACAGATCTTAAGATTATGTATCGAGAGCTAGGAGGGACCTAGAGATTACCAATCCAACCTCTTCATTTTATAGTGGACTGAGGATGTATAACTCAAGAAGTTAAATTACTTGCCTAATATCACCAACACAGTAAAGAGTGCATCTAGTATGTGAACTCAGGTCCCATGTGACTCCAAGTTCACAACAGTTTTACAAGGATACCAAGTTAATATACTATTAGATTTACTGGAAAAAAAACTGAAGGCAATTAACTTATATGTCCTCTGTGCATCATCATTGAAAGATTTAAGAACTCCAATCACTGTAGAATTAGCTCATCTGATGAATCACAACTCCAAACAGCCAGAAGACTCATGATAAAGCATACAACCCACCTGTTTATAGAGAATGATGGAATCAGAAAGCATTTCAAGACATATATATTTTTGGACATGGCCAATGTCTGAATATTTGCATATTTGTATATTTGTTTCAAGGGTTTTGTTTGTAGGTGTGAGGGAGAAAAAAATAATTAAAAAATAAAATTTTAAATAAGAGATCAGCATTGAAATATTTGCCTCAGCTGCTAATAGACAGAAAGCAAAATCCAGATGATAAAACTACCAAATTTTAACTGTATTCTTATTAATGGTTGGGGGAAATTGTGAGGTCATGAGACCTTAACCCCTAAAAGGAAAAGGCAATGCCTTTGAAAGCAACCCAGTCCCTGAATTTTCCAATGCATTTCAGTAGCCCAGATCACTGTTGCCTCTGCCCAAGGCATCTGGCCCACCCCAGACTACTTGCCACTCCTTAATCCCATCCAGATCTTCTCATAATCTTTTTCTGTATAAAAGTGCCAATCTTATCCCTATTAGATGGTACAGATTCTTAGAATCTCACCTGCCCAATTGGTGTATAATAAAACCTCACTGTTCTGACTGAAAGAAGGCTTGAGTGGTCAAATTCTTTCAAGGCAGACCTACTCTGAACCTTTGCATTTTGGGGTTCCTAGCACCCCAAACTACAACATATAAATATGAGGAGAGAAATAATGGCACAAAAATTTAACCTGAATAGCTATATCTCCAATGTATGGAATTCTATAAAGTGAGTTCCTCTGCAATGACCTAACCCCCATGCAGAGAACACATCTCCCTCACTGACCTTACCCATTCCCCACCAGGATCATTCTACCAACTTCTAATTAAAGAAGTAGGTTTCTAAGCATTAACTGCTCCATGTCAATCTGTAACTAATGCTATTAACCCAAGAGTGATGATGAGATAAGTCTTGATCTATTAGGCACCTATGGCAATCCTCTTTCAACTTGGATTTGCATTATAGATTGCACTTTCATCTGATTTGGACATGAACTACTCTTCCTTCAACTTGACTGGCTTCTCGTGTTCTTTCTAACCATTTCCAGTGAACATTCCTGAACATTCTACTCTAGACCTTTCTTTAAAATTCTCTTTCTACATACCATTGTTGGCAATCTCATTCATTCTTATAACACCAACTATTTATTTCACAAATGGCCAACTCTCCAGTCTGTTCCAATGTCTTTCCTATGCTCTCTTCCCACATTTTCAACATTCTATTTGATATCTCTATTTGAATGTAATGACAGTATTTCAAACTTTACCTGTTTAAGATGAGATTTATTACCTTTATCACAAGTTCCTTGGTTGATCTAGGCTCCCAAATTAGAAACTTCTATGGCACTTGATTATCTCTCATATTCACTTAACAAGCCCAGTCAATTCTACCATCTTACTCTACAATTAAAATAACTTCCTGCTAGATATTGCCTCCTCCACTTTTTTTCTATACCCAACCCAGCTTGCATACTTCTAAGAAAGAAGTATCAAACAGCGAGCCCACTGCTCCATATGGCCCACAATACTCCTGCATGCTGCCCAGAATAATTGGGAAATTTAATAAAATAAATAAAAAGGCAATAAGATAAATATTATTAATATGTAATCATGTAATTTTCTAAATCAATATGAGGCCCACAGGAATCTTTACAATGGTTTAATACTCCCCTCTTTCAATTTGAGTTTGATACCACTGCTTTAAGAGATTAATTTTCCTTATGCATAGATCTGATCACTCAACTTCTTCTCTATTCAAAAATCTTCATTAGCGTTCATGCCTGCTATAAAAAGTTCTCATTTGCTTGACTTCTGAGGTTGTACACAGTCTAGTGTCATCTACCTTTCCAAACCCATCTCACTTCCCTCCACATAATCTAAATTTAAGTCAATCTATATTACTTAATAACCCTGCATACCTTGTATTTTCTTGCTTCTCTAACTTTACTATTGCTGTTCCTTCTGCCAAGAATGTGCTCTTCCCAATGTCCCCTTCAATTGTACTCTTTCTTATCAAATATCTAATACATTGACCTGCACACAGTAGGTATTTGATAAATGTTTATTAAATTGATTTAAAATGCACCCTGTGCTATAACATTTATTTGCACATGGTACTATGCTCTCTGGCAAATGTAGAGTTTTCTCATTGATATTCTCTACCAATTTTATAAGCTGTAAACAAAGTCAATGATTGAGAACATATTGAAATTTCTTTAAAATGTACTTTGCTTTAGTAGTGTAGGGACAGCAAAAATAATTTTCTAATATGCACATAATTTATATTATTACATATTAAAATGTTTTCTTGATTTTGTGTTCTATGAGCTCAAGAATTAGCCATTTGTAAACACTTTAGTACTGGTTGGTTTTCCTTTTATTGCTCTTTGTTTTCTTATTTTTATACTTTGCAAGAAAAGTATTTCTCCTATTTGGTGATTCCCTCCATTAAATGCTTTTATGAGATGTTTGTTTTTCTTTTTTCAGCAAATATTATGTAAGTTTATGCTCCTAATATACAATTTATTTGTAATTCTAGAATTGATTGTATTTCTCAATCTCTTCTTGACTGTCTATCTGGCTTTGGGTAAATAATTTCAGCCTCTCAGAATATTCTGGGATTGGATTGAACTGAAAGAAGTTATCCTGAGGTTGATTTGAGTGTTGCTGAAAGACTAGGCCCTAGGATTGCAGTTTTTCTGCAAATTGAGGTTCTAATTAATATTTTTCCTAATTTTGAAGGGTTTTTAGCTACTTGATGTAATTCCCAAGATAAAGAAATAAACAAAAGAATGTTTGCTTGTTTGTTTTCTTCTTGGTCTTAGTGAAAAAATAAGAAAAAAATCTATAAAAACTTGATAAATATCTCCAAACTATGACATGTAAATATCTATCTATATCCTTTAAATTATTTATATTTATATTTAAATATCCCTTAATAAGAAAGGGGGAAGGTAGTAAAAAGGAAAGGTTTAGATTTTTGAAATATGAGTATCCAAGAGCCTATAAATTATTCATAAATCTTAAGATTATGTATTATGAATATTTGTAATGGAAGAAAGGAAGAAAGTGCTTGAACTAGTATACACCAAACAGAATCATACACACAGAAATTAAAGTAACTATATCAAAATGAACAGGAAATGACTGGCTGTTGGTGTGGTAGTCATATCAGAATTAGTTGTCTGTATCATTCAGTCATGCATTAAATAGAACAAAGGTCAAAGTTAACATCAAATTGGAAGAAAGGATGAAGATAAGAAGATAACATAAGGAACAATTACATACCTTCAATATGATCTATTGAAACTAATTACTGATTCTGAAAAATGGGAAATGGAAAAAAGGCATAGCTATTGACCTTGATTAGCAGTATTTCCTGCAGAAATTAACCCTTTTCTCCCCACCAAAAAGCAAAACAATCTTCCACAAGGAGCTAAGAAAGGCCAGAAAACTTCTTAACTAACAAAATTTACATCCTTGCAAAGCAGAAAGACAAGGCAGCCAAGGCCAATCAATTCTATTTTAGAATACAATCTCATCTGGAAAACACTAAGGAGGAGGATGGCAGAAAATTATATTCAGTATCACCTTCTAAAAAATGGAATGTAGTAGAAGTGAAACCAAGTCTACAGCATGAGACCAAACTAAGCCACATCATCCCAAGAGCATTTACATATAAGCATGACAGTAGGAGAAATCTACGTGCATTTTTATATTCTATTTTCATCATGAATAGTGGAACCCTTAGATGTAGACCCCAGATAGCTTATTCCCCAATGCATTATATATAAGAAGATTGAAATAATAATTAAGAAGATGAAGTCAGGATCAAACCAAATACACACTGCTGAAGTCTGTGGTAGAGGTGATATAATCTTGAAGGCACTGAAATATTATTGTATAATATATGTCAGGGATGGGAGAAACTAATTAAAAGTCACAATCATATTGTCCCAAAACAGTGATTGAATGGTCCTTAATCACTACTGATTCATACATCTACATCTACTTTTTTTTTTTTTTAGAGAGGCAATTGGGGTTAAGTGACTTGCCCAGAGTCACACAGCTAGTAATTGTTATATGTCTGAGGTTGGATTTGAAATCAGGTCCTCCTGACTCCAGAGCTGGTACTCTATCCACTTTGCCACCTAGCTGTTCCTACTTTTCTCATTTTTTAAAGTCTTTATGAGAATGATCAATTCATAGACGATATCCTGATGAAATTATCAAAATTAAGGTGTAGACTTATGAACAATATTCTACAGTAGATCATATTTTTAATAGTCAGACAATTGACTAAAGTGTCCAGAGAATATAAGACTCCACTATGTTTATTCTTGGATTTTTTTTGTTTTTTTTTAATATATATTTTATATTTTAGACTCAAACACCAGAACTCGAATACAGAATAGAGAAAAGAAAAAGAAATATATCATAAACTTAAATATTGAAACTTAAATACAAAGTAAGAAAAGGGGAAAAAAAGCATGTCATGTGCACAACATAACATAGGAGAGGATTCAAAATATATAGCAATACATTTTCATTTAAAGAAAGCCTATATGATAAATACTACATGTTGTGTTGCAAGCTACGCATCTTTTCTTTGCTTCCTTGTAAGTTTTCTTTTGTTCTCTGTCATGTACTTTTTACTTTGTTCTTTTTTCCCCTTCCCCCCCCAAGAAGGCTACAATTAAATATGGATAGATTTATATATAGATATATGCATAAACATATACATATATACACATAAGTACATACATACATACATTTATAGACATACACTTTCCCTAACAAATTCTATACCTGATCTTTGTTTTTATGTTTGTGCATATCTCTTATTTCTTATCCCTCCTGACTCCTCTAGTTTATTTCTACCCACTACCTTTCCCTCCTGTTATTTTGCCTAGCCCCTCCTCCAAGAATCCCTCCCCTATCCTCCCATTCCCCAAAATCTAAACACCCTACTATACTCCCCTTTAGCCTATTCTCTCACCCTCCCCTCTAAAGATCCCTCTCTTATCCTCCAGAAGATATCCATTCCTTATCCTCCCATTCTCGTTGCTCTCAAAACCCTTCTATAGCCCACTTTCAACCTACCACACCATCCCCTCTAGAGATCCTTCCTTTATCCTCTCCTCCCTCCCTATCCCCTTACCATTTTATTTCTCCTGAATTAGGAAACTTTTATACTGTTTTCTCTCTCTCTCTCTGTCTCTCTAGATATATACATATACATATATATATATACAAATATTTCCCTCTTGAACCCATTCCTGATGAAAGTAGGTTACCAGAACTACCAGCCCTCCTCCTCCATCTAATTCTGCTGTTCAAATTCTTCCTCTTGCACCTCATTTGTATAAGATAATCACTCTTTTTAATTGTTCCTAGATAGTTTTACTTTTTAAAGTCATATCATACTCAGGTCTATCTCAATCTTTCTTACAAACTACCTAATTGCTAATGACAATCTTAGACATACATTTTACATAAATAAAAAGTAAATAGCCTATCCTTATTGAATCCCTTGTAATAAGTCTTTGGTATATGCCTTACGTTTCTCTTGGCTCTTGTATGTCAAATCTTCTGTTAAGTTCAGGTTTTTGTTTAAACAAAGTCCTGGAAGTCTGACAGTTGATCAAATGTCTATATTTTTTTTTCATTCAGGATTATGCTTAACTTGGCTGGGTATGATATTTTCAGCTGGAACCTCAATTCTCTTGCTCTTTGATATTTGGTATTCCAAGACCTGCAGTCCTTTAATGTGTCTGCTGCTAGGTCTTGTGTGATTCTAATTGTAGCACCATCATATTTAAATTGTTGTTGTTGTTGTTGTTGTTGTTGCTCTTAATATTTTATCCTTGAGATGTGGATTTCAGAATTTGACTATAATATTCCTATGAGTTTTCCTCATAGAAGCACTTTCAAGTGGTGATCAATGGATTTTTTTCTATTTCTACTTTCCACCCTTGTTCTAATGCTTCAGGAAAATTTTCTTTAATTATTTCTTGTATTATTCCATCAAGATTCTTCTTTTTTTGATCATAGCTTTCAGGTAGTCTAATCATTTTTATATTTTCTCTTCTTCATCTGTTCTCCAGATCAGTTGTTTTTCTTATAAGATATTTCACTTTCTCTTCTATTTTTCATTCTTTATATTTTGTTTTATTATTTCTTGTTCTCTTATAACTTCATTTGCTTCCCCTGGCCCAATTCTAATTTTCAAGGTTTCATTTTCTTCAGTAAGATTCTAGATCTCCTTTTCTAATTGGTTGACTTTCTTTTCATAGTCTTGTTTTTCTTGGATTGTTCTTAATTTTTTTTTTACTTTTTCCTCAATCTCTCTCATTATATTTTTAAAGTCTTTTTTAAAGTAGTGCTATTGGGCAGGTGACAATTTGATGGTATTCTCTGGGGTAGAAGAAGGTTTCTTTATATCAGTATCCTCTTCTGAGGATGAATCCCAGTCTTCTCTATTCTTGTGGTTGTATTCTTTCTCCTTTGCCTGTGTATTTTTTTTTGTAGTAATAGCTTAATTTTTTGTAATCACCTCTAGCCCTGGGGTATGGGGGGTGGTGCATCTGGCCTCAGATCTTCAGTTCTCCCCTTTAGCTTGGAACCAAAGCCAAACCTCCAGCCTCCTGTAAGTACACATAACCAGGGGCTATGTTTCTGTACTTCTGTACGCCCCACTGCTTCTGTACTTACCTGGAGTGTGCTGGTTCCTTCTCACCCCTGCCACTCTCTCCAGCACAGCTGGATCTGGCATTTCTTGTCAGCAGAGGTTCCCTCGATCTTCTCCCGGGTAAAAAATTCCTGTGACTGGGGCTGAGGCAGCCTCCCAACTCAGCTAACCCCAGGGGACCTTAGCCTGGAAGTGTTTACTCTTCACAGGGAGGAAACCTCTTCCTGGGATTTTCCTTCAGATATTCTCAGATTGTCCCAGGAGGACTTCTGTTGTGCACCTGTTTTTATTTATTTTAGCGGCCCCCCACTTTGTTTGCCCTGAGGAGATATTTTATCTTTATGGGGGAATATCTTGAAATCTTGGAATTTTCTGACCTACTCCCTATACTTGTTTATAAAAAGTTTTGATGGAGTAAAATGTGGTTTGCATTTTTTTTGGAGTTTTTACTTTAACAAGGAATGTACCAATAACATATTAAGATGATAAAAGATGCATAGAGGTAAATCTCTGCTATCTCTCTTTAATTATTAGTGTCAAGTGAGAAATGAAACAGGGAGCTATATGTTCATCAAAGGCATTTGATACTATCACAGAGGATGCCCCATACGGAGTGAGAAAGGAATTACCTACAAAATGGTAATAACCTCCATATATTTCTATTTGATGATGAAATTGTACTGATTGCATCAAGTTTCAGAACATTATGTTTCTTTCTGAATGAGATGCATATGTATTCAAAATATGATATCGATAAGGCCTTAATCTGTAATTTCACAGTGTAGGGAACTCCCAGGATAAAAGTCCTTCTACAAGTTCATGTTTATGCTTTCTCTGTCTTAGAAGACAGGTTCTTAATATTTTGTTGTGTCATGGCCCCCAGTTCTAGTCTGGTATAACCTATGTGCATACCCCTTCTCAGAATGTTTTAAAATAATTTAAGAAAATTCCAAATTTCAGTTAGAGGTTGATGAAAAAAGACACATTTTTTTTCTCGTCCAAGATTATAGATCCTCTGAAATCTGTCTATAGATCCCTAGAGGGTGAGGGCTATAGGGATCCATGAGCCATAGGTGAAGAAGCCCTGTCTTAAAGAGGCACCGAGAGCACTGAGAGGTTGTGACTCACCCAGGATCACATGGCCGATATGTGTCAGAGACCATGACTTGAAACCAAGCCTTTCTGGCTCAGTTGTGTATTTTGAGGCTCTGTAAAGACTGTTAATGAAGGAACCTACCTGGAGCTATTAGTACATGGATACATTGATGGAGCTGTCATTTCGCTGATGGGAGGTGGGGGGTCTCATAGAACCTAGATTAGGAAGGAAGTTAAGGAAGTAGAATAGAAGGAAGGAGGAAAACATTTATTAAGTTCCTATTCTGTGCCTTGCACAGTGCTAAACTCTTTACAGATGTTATCTCATTTGATTTTCCCAACCAGGAGACAGGTGCTATTACTTTCTGTATTTTACATTTGAGGAAACTGAGGCAGCCAGATTAAATGACTTGTTTAAGATCTTGTAGCTAGTAAGTGTTTGAGGCCAGATTAGAATTCAATTCTTCCTGATTCTAAGCCCAATACACAATCCGCTGTCCGACATAGTTCCCTTGGGAACCTAATGATCAACAAATTTATTATGTCTCCTTAAGGAAATGGAAGCCTAGAGATGTAAAACAAACCAGATTAAGTGTCAAAATAGGAATTTGAACACAGGTCTTTGGATTCTATATCCAGTGTTCATTTCCCCCCACCCACCCAGCTACCTTCTCATCCACTAATACAGACCACAAATACCTCTTCATCTTCTTTCTGTGTTTTTTGCCTATTTTTGCCCATGAATTCTCTATAAGTAATTATCCATAACATCAGAGGGATCTCTCTATTTCTTTAATTTCTCAGGAGTACCATCATAACACTTAAATGTAGTATAAGCATCTTAAAAAGCAAGTTTACAAGGTCTTTATGAGAAATTAATGCTATTACTAGGAAAGTAATGACTATAAATAAATTACTTTAAGAATTTAAACACTGTTTTACTTATCAGGGAGAACAACGGTTTTAAATGAAAGGTACATGAGTTTCAAAATTATAGCCAAGCCAATTCAAAATGCTGCTGTGGATAGCATAGTAGTCTGGTTTTTTTTTTAATGTATACTCCATTACTTTAATACTACGTCTTCTAAAAAATGATGACTCAATTTTATCCATAATTTGACAAGAAAATGGATTAACTTTACTCTGTAAATGTGGTTTCTGATAAAATACAGACATGTGTATATGTGTATAGGTAATATAATTTATTACCAGGGGTGTGGAAAATTCCACAATAATCCAATATTGGAGTAAACATAAGGCCTATCAGAATATTGTGCTATCAACAGAATGGTTCTTAGGCATTAGCAATTAAGCTTTTAAATTAATCTTTCGAACACCACTACTAGTCAACAGTAATACAGCCTTGAGATATAGTCTATGTTCTGTATTTTAGCAGAAACCACATTTACAGTGTAAAAAGAACCCATTTTCTTGTCAAATGATGCATAGAATTGAGTCATCATTACTTTTTTACAGCATAGTATTAATAATAGTATGAACCTAGAGACTATAGCATACCTTAGTCAGAGCTAAAACACAAAAATCCACCTTAAATTTTCTGCCTTTCTGAGGAAAAGAGACATAACTTTACAGAATCTGAATCTCTCTATTGCAGCTATAAATAGGACACATTTTATTATAGAAGAAAACTTCCTTTTATATATTCAAAACAATGTACTTTGCAGGAGAGTAAAAATTTTAGAATGCCCTTAAAAATTATCATGACACGTATTGAGAAAGAGGTAGGGCTATTAGGAGAAATGAGAGGAGTAATCTTGAGAAATGACAGGTGATAAGATACAGCGACTTTTTTTTTTAGCTTTTATCACCATACCATTAAAAGTCAGAGTCCCATTCACAAAGTAGAATCTCAAATGTAGCACATATGAAAATATGTTTTTTATTCTCTCTTAAAAGAATTTTACTTTTGCAGACTTTAGAAATGTAACTCTTAGCTTTTATTTTAAAAAGAAAGCCAGCATAAACTCTACCTACATGCTTTTGCTGCAGGGGACCTTCCAAATACTATTTCAGGTTGACTTTTATAGAGTCAGCAAGAAAGAGAAAAATAAGACATTCATTATGTAAGCTGGGAAAATGAATGCTACTAATGGTGTCCCGAAAAGGGATGTGCTTCAGCAGCAAGCATGGCAAAATTCCATGCTAATGAAAATTAGATTTTACAAAACAAAAATGCACTATGTCATCCTCTCATATATGCTCGATTCTAAGACATTGGTGGTAAATCTCAACACTTTAATAATTTTCACCCAGTTGAACTTCTAAAACCCTTTAAGTCTGGACCACGCATATTGTCTTTCATTTGAGCCCTACAAGTATTTGTCTTGTTTCCCCAACAATAATGTAAATATCCAAGAAATATAAAACACTTTTCATTTTTCCTTGTCTATCAACTAAAACATTTCCAAGTGCATGGAAGCCTTCAGCTAATATTTATAGGATGAATAGGAACAGGGATTGGGCCTAGAATTCATTGGCATAAAGAAGTCCTAACTGAGAAAACTCTCTTTACCATCATGTTAATATCTTGTCTCTAACATAATTTTCCAGAATGGTCTAGAGCAGAGTTGGGGAATCTGCAACCTCAAGGACATATGTGACCTTCTAGGTCCTGAGGTGTGGCTCTCTGACTAAATCCAAACTTCACAGAACACTGTGGCCTGAAGGTCCAAGGTTCCTCACCCCTGCTCTAGATTATATGTAGCCAATATGTGGCATGAGCTCAGGTCTTACTGGCTTTGAGGCCAAATACGCCACTGTACCATGATAGCATGACTGGTTTAAAATGACTTTTCAACACTTAAACTGTCATCAAGTTTCCTGTATAACAGTTTCATCAATACAAATAATTTAGCAAATACCATTAGAATATCCAGTTCTCTATAGCTAGGCTATTTCTTTGTACCATCTGGTAAAACTGCTGGTCACAAGGGCTTAAGAGTGTCATGATCTATGTCAGCTTGATGCAACTGGAAGGGAGTCTGTGATTTAGGTAAAGAGTTAAAACTTCATCAAAGTAGTAGGAAATATTTAGCGAACTCCTTTGTCATGCTCACTTAGCACTTAATCAGATATGCCATTAATAAATGAATTTGTCCATGCTTTTTTCCATCCTGTGCAACTCTTGTTCATTTTCTCTCCAAAGTTCACCCCCAGGAAATCCACCAATGTGCTGCAAGCCTTCCTTTCTTTTTATTGATCTTAGGGTACCACTGGAACACTCTGACTGTTCACTCTATCTTGCCATGTGACTAGTTCATCTTCTTCTCCTACTATATCATTTCTTTATGATATCTTTTTCTCTAGTTCTAAGTAGACCCAAATTGCTTAAATTACCTTGTGTGTGATACTCATCTTTAGTTCTTTGGAGGTGGTGGGAGTCCCCATCTTGCTCCATGCAACAACATTAGCAGCTATTGAAAAGAAAAAATTTTGCTTTCAGGAGAAGCATGGGGGTCAGTAAAAATTCTTTGCAATTTCCTAAAATCAATCAAGTACACTCCCGTCCTTTTACAACTCTGGGTCCAACTCAATATCCATCTGTACTGCTTGTGATACACACATACACACACATACGTATGTGTGTATGTGTGTATGTATGTATACATGTGTATATATGTATATATATACTGATAGACAAGCTCTATAAAGTTTCCATCTAAAGCATGTTGAAATGTAGAGAATAGACGATCAATGTATAATATGGCAACAAAGTAAACTCAGTGCTCGAGAGTTACATCTAGATGGAGATCATTGTCTATTCTCAACATTTCTTATGCTTTGGCAGCCTGTCCATAGTTTAAAGTCTATTCATGTTATACCTTAAATTTCATGCCTTTTATGTCCCCAAACATTTTGAAAAGCATGTCTTATTGTCTCTAACCTGTGACAGGGTGACTAAAACTGTTCCTCTTTCCCTATGTGGATATATTTCTCTCTAAACTGTTTTCTTATTCTTTCATTCTTTTATAACTCTTTTGTGTGTGGCTTTTCACGTCTTGCAATATTTTTTTTTCCTTAGGCTAAATTGCCAACTTTTATCCAAAGCCTTTTCATATGTAATTGCCTTGGCTCTGGCCTAGTACAAAAATTAGAAATTCTCTGTGCCCCCATGTTTTGGGGTATCTAGAGCATAGGAGTTATTATGACTAGTGGGAGCAAGAAACTTAGCTTCTGTGATACTGGTTGCTTCAGTATATTCTTCCAACAATAGATCAATTCACTGAAACAAATAAGGTAAACCAATTGACTTAATTGACCAAGCAAGTCTATATAAACAGTTAATATAGCAAAATGATATGGCAACAGCCTCAATGGAATTTCTACTGGCATTTGTTATTGACTCACTGATATAATACTGAGAATTCCTATGTTCTCACATTAGGAGATATTTTTCAGTACTGTTTTAATTTCTATCATCAGTAAAAACAAAACAAAACAAAACCCTTAAATTAGTATGCTTTCTGAAAAAATTGCTAAGACCTCAATTAACATGTGTGAGGGGACCAATCCATGTACCAAAGGAGGACCAAAGATATTTAGCATTATGAATTCTTCCCTTCCATCTTTCTTTCAAGAAAGATTCTGGTGTAAACTACTTTCTAGGCAGTGGATGATATTGTTAATGAAAGAGTCTAATATGTCTGTATTCCTCCAAAGCGAGTGCAGTCAGTCAGTTTTTGCTATGGTGACATTATATATAAATCAAATAGGTTATGTTTTAAAGTCTAGTTTCAGTCTCCTTTACTCCAGCTCCTCAAACTCACATAAGAAATTAGAGGTGAGAGTGCACCTTTATTTTGTGTTTGCTTTTTCTGTGCTCTCATGTCTAGAAATATCCCCTCAGAAGACAGGTGTCTTAAACAAAGATGTGAATTTTTGTATGAGATTTCTTTTTCTCCTATATGTAACTGGAATGATATAAAACAGAGGTGAGCAAAACCTTCCCCATGGCCCCCAAGCTAAGAATGGCCTTTATATTTTTAAATACAGTAGAGCTGTTGGGCAGACTGGAGTTTGCCAACCACAAATATAAAGGAAAGTAGGATTTTGTCATAATAATACATCATTCAGACAGTAACTGATTAAACCGTTAATGATGTTTTGATTTTTATAGAAAAGACAAGACAGAGAGAGACAGAGACAGGAACAGAGAGAAGGAGAGTTGATGATGAACATCATTCATGTTGGTGAAGCAACATTGTTGCTTCTTTATTATATGATTTATTTATTCTTGTCTGTTTGGGGGTGGCCCTTGAACTAAGAAAGTATC
Organism: Vombatus ursinus; assembly: GCF_900497805.2. Lineage (NCBI taxonomy): Eukaryota > Metazoa > Chordata > Mammalia > Diprotodontia > Vombatidae > Vombatus > Vombatus ursinus. The sequence goes on from NW_020954559.1 coordinate 8,298,232, forward strand.
TAGAGAAGAGTAAGTCCTTATTTACTTCAATTAGATTTTAGCCTTGGGTGTTTTCTAGCAAGCATTTAAGCTAATACTGGAAGAGATCAGCTTCAGAGTTTCAACAGTGAATTGCAGCTCTTTATTGAATGAAAGTAGCCACAGACACTTCTCCTGCACATCTAATTTTGGAAAGTTTTCTCTGTATTTCTTGATTATAGCCTCCCTCGTATGAAAATATTGACTAAGTCTAGCATATAAATATCAAATTCAAGCACAGTATCCTTTCCTGACAAGCCATATCTCCTAAGAAGCCTGGATAGTTTAACTTGTAGTAAAAGCTAGGTATGAAAGTGGGAATATAAATTAAACACTAATGTGTTTCATAATTGTCTACCTTCAGTCTTAAGATGTAATTATCATATCATAGAATATAATCCCCTTTATATCATTGATCATTAATGTATAGGTTTAGACAATGCAGGCCAAATTTGTCCCTCAAAATAATTACATGCAATACTCTTATATAATATTAGTTTATAAAGCATGTGGCAATCTTGTTTATCAATATAAACATGCATTTTATATACATATTCATGTATAAATATTTTTAGAGTTGCATATCATACAATGCATGTAGCCTTCTTTCTATCATATGTATACATATACAATGTGGATATATACATGTGTTTACATATATACACACATGTGTATGTATGTGTATGATCATAAAGTGTGATCTGAATAATCCTAGGTCAACAAGTAAAACTTATTCTAAATAGGCTACCTAAAAATTGTTGATCACAAAGCTCTATTTGAACTCCAGAAACCCTAGAACAAGGTAGGAAGAATCAACTAAACATTTTTCCTGCTCCAAAGATCAAGAAAGGGCCAATGGTAATGCTGGCCCAAAGGTGTGCTTGTATATTTGGCTTACATATCTATGCTTAAGATGGGTTATGATCTACATTTTGGGAAGAAGAACCCACAGATGTATTACCTAAATATGAAAACATACTTCTACATATATGCACATAGGCACAGAGGTAAAGGGAGAAGTGATAAGTAACTAGCTCAGCTGCAGTTAACCAGAAACCAAAATTCCTTTTGTAATTTTTGGAAACACTTAATCTGTTTTTACATGCATAAATCACCTTCCTTTCCTGGATACGTCCTCATATCTGTGTTTGCATTACACTGCCTGTGTAACTGTTCCTTTTCAATTTCATTTTATGGATTTTGATCCATGTTACTCCTCTTTACTATTAGTGTTCCCCAATTATCTGGTCTGGACCTCTTTCTCTCCCATTGGTTCCACTGATTGCAATTATCTTATCTATTCATGTGTCTCTCAGAACTATATATCCAGACCTGTGTCCCTCTCCTGAGCTTCAGTCATGCATCAATAAGACCCCTATTTTCAAATTTGATATCTAGTAGATATCTCAAATTTAATGTGTCCACAATGAAAATTCATTCTCTTTCTCCTCTAAACCTCCACTCTTTCAAATTTCCATATAATTTTTAAGGTCATCAACATCTTCCCATTAATTCAGGCTCTCAACCTCAGTGTCATGCTCAACTTCTCAATCTCACTCATCCCATATAAAAAAATAAAAAATCTTGTCATTTTCTACCTTTAAAACATCTCTCATATGTGGACACTTCTTTCCACTTCTGCAGTCACCACCCTAATTCAGGTTCTCATTACCTATCTCATGGACTATCACAATAACCTTCTAATTGATTTCTTTGCCTCATTTCACTCCACTCCTATCCATCCTCTACTTAGCTGCTAAAGTGATTTTCATGAAGTTCAGTACTAGTCACAGTATTTCCATATTCAATAAACTCCATTGGCTTCCTATTATTACCACATTTTAATATAAAGACCTTTTTTTGGACTTTTGAAACCATTCACAACCTGGGTTCTTTTTTCCAGTGTACATATTTACTTTCCTCCATGCACTTTGTGATCCAACTATCCTGTTCTGCTAACCATTCCTTGCACATCTCCATCTTCTGTTTCCCTGTTTTGTCCTTGGCTGGAATGCTTACCTTCACTTGTGACAATCTCCGGATTCCTTCAAGGCTTAGCTCAAGAATTACCTTCCACAACAGGCTTTTCCTAGTCTTGTCTACTGAGACAGAAAGCCTATTTAAGACAGTGCTTACCATATAATATATAATTAATAAATGCTTGCTGAGTGATTGATATACATTTATACATGTATATATACATATATGTATATATACATATATACACACATACACATATATCTATGCATACACACATTTTATATATGTACATATATATATATGAAATATGAACCATTTGACTGTTTTATAACCTGATAAACTGAGCTTTTATTTTAAACATTAAGTTTTTTTGTGTTTAGAGAAATAATGTTGACTATTTCTGTTTATATAAGCATGCTGGTACACATGTAACTAGTTTCCTCATTCTTGAATAAATTTAGTAAGACTTAATTGCCCAAATGACTTTTCATACTACCTGTACTAAAAAATTTAATTCTATGACACCTATACATAGTACATTGATTCCTCTTAATAACCAGTCCATCACTCTAGTTCTTTATTTTACGAAATATTGCAAAACTTTTATCTTAATGATAATATCCAATTGTGAACCTCAAGGTCAAAATAATGTCATTTTCCTTTGTTATTTTTCATCATTGAACTGTTCTCAGTTGTATTATTGCTGTCAGGTTGTGCATACAAGAAGACATCAAATACAGTTATTGAGAGAAAATAGCAGTGTTTGTTCTGACTCTTTTCTAGGCCACTGTGTCCAGTACAATTGTTATTTAATAGCTATCTCATCCTCTAATTTGTCTAGGGAATCGTGGTTTATTTTTTTAAGTTATCATAGTTTTTAGATGCTTCTTCATGCTGTGTCCTCAGGGTCGTTATTTCTAAATGAAGCTTTTCAGGCAATATTTTTCAGGCACACATTTAGAACCAATTTCACTTAAAGTGATTGATATTTAATGAAACATTATATATGCACATATACATGTATATCCATTCATCTATATTTCATAATATGTGTAAATATGCATATTTATATGTGTATATGCATGCTAAAATAGATAGAACTTGTGATTCTGTATATAAAAATAGTGATAGATGAATACATATTACTTAGCAACAGTTTCATCCCCAGGCACTGTATTCCTTTTGCACTCCATTTGATTCTGACATGGGTTTATCAGAGAGAGTAGCAATACAGCCATTATCACTTGTGACCCACAAAGGTACAACCTCTGTCCTCTTCTGCAATTTACCATCTCTGGAACCAGGTTTTACTGTCCTTCTTCATGTGTGAATTTATGCTTATCATTAACCCAATCTCTCCTTTTATGCTTTTCACTAAACAAAGATCAGTTTGCTCCACTTAGGTTTCATTTACTGAACATGGAACCATTTCTGTAAAGAATCTATATCTAGAAAATTCTACATTACATACCTGATCTTAGCCAAAAGGGTAAGAAGAAATCTAAGGCTTTTGTATTCTAAATGAGCCCAGCTCAAGTATTATGTCTAGATATTAACACCAAAAATAAAAAAGAAATACATTAGTAGCAATGATATGCACTTCTAGGATTTAATCTTTTGTTGAAATTGTTTTCAGTATTAAATATTTTGATAAATAATTTAATTAACATATTCTTTGTGACATTATGCAAAATTACAGGTTTAAAGTGAATTTAAAATATAGGAAGCACTTGTATAAACATTCAAATGGAAATAAGAAAAATTATTTCTCTGAAATCTCAACAGCTAGCTTCCTTTTCCTGGGTTTGTTTTTAGTTTATTTAGTCAGCCGTTGTCTTATCTGTAGCACAACACAGTGACCATACATACCCTATTTATGAAACATAAACAATTTCATATTTTATTGAATTCCCTCAATTTAAAGTACTGATATTTCATCCAAAAGAAATGGAAAACTTATGGACTTCTAATATTTTAAGAATCTCAATGTCAGTGTAACCCAGGCTCAGAAATTTCTATCCTGAGCCTATTTACTCTGGCAGGCTTGGTTTCAAGGGATAAGTAGTTGCTTCTCCCTTCAGTGATCTAATGCAAACCCTGAGGGTTTGTGGTTATCTTTCTAATGTTATTCCTAATGAGTTCCCACTAGTGTGCTCCCCCTTTGATTATCAATTGATATCAATTAACTAGAAAGTCTTAATTAACTATTAGAAATGAGCATCTACTAAGTTAGTATAAAAAAATGGGATTAAAGCATCCTTGCCAGAGGATAGAATTTATAATCTTCAGCCAATACCAATATGCCTTATATCATCTCATTTCATCTAATGGCTTTCATTCCCAAAATTGATTAAGAACTTTTTATACCTAATTTAATGATTTTAGTGATTTATTGATTGAATAGAAGTCTCACCTGATAAAGGTATGAGTTTGTAGAATGTCTTGGTAGTTACTTAATTCATGTAGGGATAATTAATTGATTCATTCAAACAATACTTCCTCTACTGTTACACCAGACAAAATAGTTTGTATTCATTTTGTATATGTTTGTTTTTCCTAATTTGTGATCATACTGCAATTCCCACCCAACAGAATTAGAGCATAATTTCATTGAGGAGAGGAGCCATTTCATTTTTGTCTTTGTATTCCCAGCACTTAGCAAAAAGTAGGCATTTAATAAATCTTGTTATGTAAATGAATGGCTCTATTTTTGACATAGTAGAGAGTTCTCTTCAAAATTTTGCTCTAATGTTTCATTTTAGAATGAAATTGACATGACTTCTTAGTGGCCATGTCAGCAGAGAGCAAATTTTGTCAGATTCTATCAAGGCAAAAATACTTTGAGTAAAATTATGGAGGAAGAGTCATCATCTAATATTTAGCCTACCTAATTATATAGTGTATCATCACCACCACTAGGGTTGGCCATTAAGTCATGAGTTATTTGGCCATGACAACTCAAGAACAAAGAAAAATTGGGAATGGCCTGAATTCCTATATATTCTACCTCTTCTGCAGTGGTAGTGCAGAGTGGAGGAAAAGAAAGCAGAGAGTTTTGAGATTCATGCAGTTTTAGGCCTTCTATGAACATTAACTTAGCATCTTTGTCCCCTAACGAGTTGACATATCACAGTAAGAACTGAACCATATCATTGTTAACAATCTCAATAGAAATGAAATCAAATAATTTAAGGAAGTTATAGATAAAAAGAAAGATGGCTTATACTCTTTCCTTAGCAGAGTAAATAAAGGAATGGGTAGATTCAGTGTTATCATATACCCAAAGGCAGTAAGAAAAATCTTATGAGATATTTGATAATATAAGGAATATTGTGGAGTTCATGGTGACAATAAGAAAAAAAGACCACAACAAAGATAATTGAAGCTCAAACACCAGTATCTGATGCAGAAAATCAAGACATGGGGAAATCCTATGATAAACTAACAAAATCCTCTAAAATAGAAGTGGGGAACCTGCGGCCTGGAGGCCACATGTGGCCCTTTAGGTCCTCAAGTATGGCCTGTTGATTGAATCCAAACAGAACAATTCTGTGATGTTTGGATTTAGTCAAAGAGTCACACTTGAGGATCTAGAGGGCCACATATGGCCTTGAGGCCGTAGGTTCCCCACCCCTGCTCCAAACCATGGTGATTTAGAAAGGCAGAATGATGACATGAAAAGAAGGCCTGATTTGGAATCTCAGGACAAGGATTTTCATCTTACCTTTTATTTTTATTACCTATATGACTTTGCACAAATCACTTAAATTATTTGACCTTCATTTTCCTTATAAGTAAAATGAGGTGATTAAACTAGATGAACTCTTTTTTTCCTCCCAAATCTAAATCCATGATCTGTTATCTATGACTTTAATGCAAGTGTATATAAAAGAGGGCATGCTAAAATAATAAATGGGAAAATATGCTTCAAATTACATAATGAAAGAGGACAAAAGTTTTTAGACTATTCAAAAGACTTAATCCTATATCTCAATGATTTTCTTTAATGATAGAGTTAATGATAGAGTCAGACAGTATTGGATATGGTAAGCATGACAACTGTAGCATGAAAAATTAAATTGACTATTCTTTAGCAAATAGGAAACTAATGGTTACTAATGTACGTATCTTATCAGAATCGGTGTATGGACCCTGTGCTATCTAACAATCAGAGCAAAAATACAAGTCAACATCAGATTAGACACAAGGATACAAATGAGGAGATATTACATGTAATTACAGCAGCTGTATTATGACCTATTCAAATAAGATTTCAAAAATGGAAAAGAGATCAAGGAAATGATACTGACATGGATGATCATCATGTCCTATGGAAGTTTAAGTAACATAAATCAGTTGTCACAATGAGAAAACCCAAAGAGCCTAGAAACCACCTCAGCCAGCGCATATTTTGGATTACCTTGCTTCTGGCTAAGGTTGTACCATCTTGGACTATAAATTCACTTGCAAACATTTACCAAGCAGGCAATGAACTAGTATGAGTTGTTACTGGATCATAACGTAGCAGTGATAGAGGCAAATATGAGTCTTTGGAAATGTTAATGTAACACCCATACAATCCAGAACATTTTAAGAACATTTATATATGAAACTGGAAGGAGGACAGCAGATGAGAAAAAATGCATCAGATCTATTTCTGTCATGATATTCATCATCAGCCTTAGAATTATCACTTAGACTCTAATGACTTAGTTCTTATTATGCCACATGAGGAAGGGAGTCCATAATAAGTACATACAGAAAAATCCCTTATGGAAGTAGAATTATTTGAAAAGCACTAAAGTAGAAGTTCTTAGCCTGGCATTAGTGAACTTTTATAAAGTATATTTTGGAAACTACAATAGTAATTTAATTCATTGTTCAGTCATTTCATTCATGTCCAATTCTTCTGACCCCATTTGGGTTTTCTTTTATCTTTTTATTAATTTATTTATTTTTAGTTTTCAACATTCACTTCCCCATGATTTTGATTTCCACATTTTCTCCCCATCTCACCCTTACCCCCATCCCAACACATCATGCATTTTGAATACCCCTTCCCCTAATCTGCCCTCCCTTCTATCACCCCTCCCTTTTCTAATTCCCTTCCCCTTCTATTTTCCTGTAAGGCAGGATAGATTTCTATACCCCATTGCCTGTATATCTTATTTTCCAGTTGCGTGTAAAAACAATTTTTAACATTTGTTTTTAAAACTTCAGGTTCCAAATTCTTTCCCTTCCTCCCTCCCCACATACCATCATTGAGAAGGCAAGCAACTCAATATAGGCTATTCATGTGTAGTCATGCAAAACACTTCCATAGTAGTCATGTTGTGAAAAACTAACTAGATTTCCCTTCATCCTATCCCACCCTCTGGTTATTCCATTCCCTCTTTTGAGCCTGTCCCTCCTCAGAAGTGTTTGCTTCTGATTACCCCTTCCCAAATCTGCCCTCCCTTCTATCATCTCCCCCTCTCATTCCCCTCCCCCCAATTTTCCTGAAGGGTAAGATAGATTTCCATACCCAACTGAGTATGTATGCTATTCCCTCCTTAAGCCAAATCTGATGAGAATAAGAGTCACTTATTCCCTCTCACCTTCCCCCACTTCCCCTCCTCTGGAAAAACTTTTTCTTGTCTGTTTTTTGTGAGATAATTTACCCCATTCTATCTCTCCCTTTCTCCTTCTCCCAGTATAATCCTCTCTCACTCTTAAATTTTATCTTGTAGATATCACCCCTTCATCTTCAACTCACCCTGGGCTATCTGTCATCTATCTATCTATCTATCTATCTATCTATCTATCTATCTATCTATC
>NW_020954559.1:8306056-8347774 GCF_900497805.2 Vombatus ursinus
ATCTATCTATCTATCTATCTATCTATCTATCTATCTATCTATCTATCTATCTATCTATCTATCTATAAATAAATACATTTTCCCCTCCAACTACCCTAATACTGACAAAGGTTTCATGAGTTACAAAAATCATCTTTCCATGTATAAATGTAAACAGTTCAACCTTAATAAATCCCCTATAATTTCTCTTTCCTGTTTGCCTCTTTATGCTTCTCTTGAGTCTTGTATTTGAAAGTTGAATTTTCTATTCAGCTCTGGTTTTTTCATCAAGACTGCTTGAACATCCTCTATTTCACTGAATGTCCATTTTCTCCCCTGAAGGATTATACTCAGTTTGACTGGGTATGGGTAGATGATTCTTGGTTGTAATCCCAACCCCTTTGACCTCTGGAATATTATATCCCAAGCCCTCTGATCCCTTAATGTAGAAACTGCTAAATCTTGTGTTATCCTGATTGTGTTTCCACAATACATGAATTGTTTCTTTCTGGCTATTTGCAATATTTTCACCTTGACCTGGGAACTCTGGAATTTGGCTATAATATTCCTAGGAGTTTTCCTTTGGGAATCTCAGGAGATGATCAGTGGATTCTTTCAATTTCTATTTTGCCCTCTAATTCAAAAATATCAGGGCAGTTTTCCTTGATAATTTCTTGAAAAATGATGTCTAGACTCTTTTTTGATCATGACTTTCAGATAATTTTTAAATTCTCTCTCTTGGATCTATTTTCCAATGAGATATTTCACATTGTCTTCTATTTTTTCATTCTTTTGGTTTTGTTTTACAATTTCTTGATTTCTCATAAAGTCATTAGCTTCCATTTACTCCATTCTAATTTTTAAGGATTTTCTTCAGTGAGCTTTTGGACTTCCTTTTCCATTTGACCAATTCTCTTTTTTAAGACATTCTTCTGCTCATTGGCTTTTTGGACCTCTTTTGTCGTTTGGGTTAATCTATTTTTTAAGGTGTTATTTTCTTCAACTTTTTGGGGGTCTCCTTTAGCAATCTGTTGACTTGTTTTCATGATTTTCTTGCATCACTCTCATTTCTCTTCCCAGTTTTTCCTCTACTTCTCTTACTTGCATTTTAAAATCTTTTTTGAGCTCTTTCATGGCCTGGGACTGATTCATATTTTTCTTGGAGGCTTTGGATGTAGGAGCTTTGACTTTGTTATCTTGTTCTGGTTGTATGTTTTGATTTTTTTGTCAAAAGTAAGATTCTATGGTCTGACATTTTTTGTGCTGTTTGCTCATTTCCCCAACCAATTACTTGAGTTTTAAACTCTTTGTTAAGGTAGCAATCTGCTTCCCGTGTGGAGAATGCAATGTCCCAACCTTTGGGGGTTTTGTACAGCTGTACTTCTAGGGACCTATAAATTTTCAGTTCTTCCAAGGTGGTATGATCAAGAGTGAGGTCCTTTCCTGGCCTGTGCTCTGGTCTATGAGTGACCACAAGCACTCTTTTCTGCCTTGGAACTGTGAGGAGGATTCCTTCTCCACCGTCACTACAAGCTCCACCACGCCAGCACTCCTCCTTGCCCCAGGATCACCACCCAGAACTGTGACCCAGATCCAAGCATGGGCAAAGCAAGAGACTCCTGCCTCAGCACCAGCAGAGAGATCACTGCAATCTGCCTTTAATCAGCCACTTGATCCCCCCTCCATCTGTGGGCCAAGAGCTCTGGAGCTCCAGAAACAGCTGCCATCCTGGGGCTGCACTGACCCTGGGGCCAGACCAAACTCCTCTATTACCATGGTCCAATAAACCTTTCCTACTGACCTTCTAAGTTGTCTTTGGTGTTTGTGGGTTGAGAAGTCTGGAAACCACCACAGCTCCCCTTGATTCAATCCCCTGAGGACTGCTCTAGTCCCTGAGGCCTGGTCTTTGCCTGGATGGCGCACACTGAACTGTGTTCATCTCCCAGTCTGGCAAAACAGACCTTTCTGATCTACCAGCTAGTTTGCTTGGGATGGAAATTTGTTTCACTCTGTCTTTTTGTGCTGCTCTATAATTTGTTTAGAGCCATTTTTTACAGGTATTTGGAGGGGTTTGGGGGAGAGCTCAAGCACGTCACTGCTTTTACTCTCCCATCTTGGCTCTTCCCTCACCCCCCCCCCATTTGGGTTTTCTTTACAGAGATACTGGAGTGGTTTGTCATTTACTTCTTTTGTGAATTAGTTAAACAGAGGTTAAGTGACTTACCCAGGGTCACATAGCTAGTGAGTTTCTGAGGCTGAATTTGAACTCAGGTCTTCCTGACTCCAGGCCTAGCTCTATCTACTAAGCCACTAACTTAGCTCTATCCACTAAGACCTAGTTGCCTATCAATTTAATATATTCATTTAATTTTTATCCTATGTATTTTATGAATTAAAAAATATTTTGAGAAGGAACTTACAGGCTTCACTAGACAGACAAGGGTTTAAACACAAGTTACAAGGAGGTTAAGAAACTCTATACTTACTAATCACTTTTCAAGATATTTGAAAAATGAAAATATTCTGAATAATTTGAAAAGCCATAGATGCCCTTATTACTTTAATAGGGCTGAAGACATCAAGAGGCTATTAGTAACACCTAATCCATATTCTTGTTTTATTTAACACCTCTAGTTGCATAATTTAATAGATACTGAATTGCAATAGAAACTGAAGAACTCTTTCAGTGATTCTAACTTCATCCATGCAAAAAAAAATTCACCTTTAAAAATTAATATCAATATGCAGGTGATACTAAATGACTATACATTGTAAAGTATCATGATCTCCAAATAAAAATGCAGGTAATCCAAAAGACACTAGATATGTATAGTGTAACTAAAGTCATCTGGAGCAAATTCCCAATGATAATTAGCTTGCAATATGTTATTTAAAAATATGTTATCCAGTAAATATATGAAAAACAACAACAAAAAGAATATGCCAATCATACTATAAGAGTGGAGGTGACATAGGGTCAACTGTAGTATTGCATTGGTACCCAAAGAATGTTACAAGACTCTGAGGAAGGTCTCCATTATATTGAGTAGATATGTCTTATGGAGGATAAATGGTAAGAAATGGACAAGAATCATGTAGGACATGAAGGTCTGAGTTGTGATCTCTACTGGTGCATAAACTAACCATATTAATTAGTCACATATCCTTTAAAATATGAAAGTAAGCAGTGCAAGTCATTAAAAATTTTGAACAGATGAATGTGGTAAAATAGTATTTTAGGAATCATATTCTGGTAATAGAGCAGAAGGATATTTTTTGTGGGGGGGATAAATTGAAGGCAAGAAAATCAATGAGGAGTCATGAGATGAGTGCATACAATTAGATGATCATGGTAGAAATGTATAAAAAAGGACTTTTTCAAAAATCCTCATGCAAGAATAGCTGTTGAAATGTGTTAATTGCCAGAATATAAAGAATGAGGATTAAAAACATTTGGAAAGGGTTACAAGAACATTTAGAGTCCAAATGACTGCCAAAATGATGGTACTATCAAGAGAAATAACCCTTTCTGAGTGAAGGTGGGGGGAGGTGATGAATTCCATTTTAGAATTGTGTGATATGTTGTACTAAACCTCTAAAGTCTCTTCCAACTCAAATAACTTTAGAATTCCAAAACAATGTAGTTGTCTGTGAGCTTAATAAGAATATAATACCACAACGTACTCTTCCTTTTGGTATCTTGCACATTGCAAACCATTACAATGCCTTGAGTATAATTGACACTTAACAAATACTGATTAAATTGAATGTTGACTTTGAAATAATATTGGGGCATCCAACTGGGAATGTTCCATAGTTGTTTAAAGGTACTTCAGAAATAAGTCATGAATTCTGTACACCTTCAGTCAAAATTTCAGGTCTTGGACTCCATGACTTTTTTCTAGGATTAAAAAAAAGATCCAGTTTATATTAATACTATACAAAACACACAGTAATGCTCAACAATTATGTTAGAAGGGATAATTCTACTTTGTTTATGACAATCTAAAGATTTTATACAGTTAGAAGGAAGGTAGGGATTATCCAGATTTTGAAAGTAATTTATACTGATATATTTGTCCTTCAGCAGAATGGGGAAAAAGATTTATGTAGACATCTAAATTTTACAAATAAAACAGGATTCACTTTTGTGAGTTCATTCAAATGAACATTTATTTAATATGCTATATTTTATAAATTTGCAAAAGTAAATTTTTCTCTACACAACCTTAGTAATCCAACATCTAGGTGATTTTTGTCAAAGCAAATGGTGACATCTACCCATTCTCAGTTATGCTCATAAGGATACAGCACTTACATGATTTGAAATTCAACAAATAGGAAATTTTTTAGTCTCCTATTCTGATTTCACTGATAAACAGTATTCAGTGGGGAGACAGTGATATTCAACATCAGCTCATATTTTCATATATAATTATGATGGCTAAACTCAGAAAATATTAATACCTAAAGAAATGGAGAACTTTTAATGTCATAATAAAGCATGGCAAACAATTGTGTTGTCAATTCTGTGATAATTCCATATTAATCTTTCTTTTTTCATAGATGTAGAGATGTCATTTAAGTATAAAACATCTTTAGTGTCTCCCATTACTATTAAGCAAAAATTTTAACTCTTTTGACTAACATTCAAAATCTTTCACAGTCTGGCATTACAGTACCTTTCCAGCCTTATTGCATATTATTCCCCTCCATCTATTCCAGCCAAAATGGACTACACTCCAGCCTCTAAACATATCTTTTCTTCTTTCACTTACATGCATTTTACTTGTATTGTTCCTTATGCTAGCAATACCTTCCCTTTGCCTTACCTGTTGCATTCCTATATATCCTTTAAAGTGCATCTCAAATCCCACCTTCTCAGATATTCTTCCTATTGCGTTGGTCAGTAATGACCTTTTACCTCAGATATCACATGATTTTGGCTATCTCTAATGGTCTTATCATGTAATATTATAGATGATTACTGAGTTTGTGTCATCCTCATATAAAAATGTAAATTTCATGAAGAGAGAGACTATGATTTTGGCTAAATTTTGTATTTTCCCCAGAACCTTGCAGTGTTGTACACAAAATTCATCCTTAAATTTTTTGTTGAATTAATGAATGAATTCTAATATTTTTTTTAGTTGAGGTTTTTTATCTACTCATTACTGCCTATCAGTTAATGATACTGTGCTTGAATTCCAAACATATGTGAGAATTTCACACATCTTGCATTTCCCAGCAGGGACTTAAGCTTAGTCAATATTTTCATATAATGACAGTTGGCAATGAGTACAAAGTGCCTTAATTAAGCCAACAAGTTATTATCCTTTACAACAGAAGTGTAAACAGGATGCTGATTCATAAATTTGCTAATTGTTCTTCCTTGATGCCAAACTGGTTCAGTTCACGTTTAGTTATAAAATACATACATCTATGAAATCAGAGGGAGTAAACCAAAACATGTAGTTCACTTTATGTGGTTTTATAACTACAATAACTAACATTGAGACAGGGTTTCATAGTAACAAAGATTTCCATAAATCATTTCTTTGATCTTTACAACAATCCATGAGGTAGCTAATAATTTGTATATGAGAGTTCAGTGATGCCATTCAGTGGTAAAGACGACACTTGAACCTATAGTGTCTAATTCCAGATCTGAAAAATTTTCTGTTGCAGCATGCTGCTTCTTACTATACATTTTCTTAAACTTGGCTCAACATAGTATATGCCAGCCAATGAAAATTAGCATTCCCTGTTCCCCATTTTAAGCATCAACCATATTTTTATTCCTTTGGCATTCAATTTTCATGTATTACTTGTTGCCTGTGTTTTCAAATTAATGCTCCTAAATAAAGACCAAAATGCAAATAAATTAGAATATCAATCCTGACGTATATGTAGCTAGCTAGTTTTCCATCAGAAAGCTTCCTAAATTATATGGGTCAAAAAGATCATTATTGTGTTTAAGAATCTTGAATGACTTTAGCACTATGCTATTATTCCAAGAAAATACTAATTTTATTCCTAAGCACCAAATGTGTAGCATATGTTTGTGTGTATAGTATATCTACATGTGCAAGAAAATCAGTTAAATGTCAGAATAAACTTGCTAATATATTAAAAGGAAATATCACCCTTTAATCTTCAGATAAAGCCGTATATATTGAAACCCTTTTTGCTCAATGCCTATGAGAAAAGTAACCTCTAATTGGTGAACAAAAATAGAGGAGTACAGTTAGGTTAAAGAAGAAACATCTCAAATGTATAAATATATCTACCTGCATTAGTTTCATGTTACTGCTCAAAGGCAGGAGGTCAAACTGACCTCAATAAATGTCTGATGAAAGACCAAATTGGTACAGGAATAGAATAATTTTATTTAAATCATGTCCTTAAAGAGGCCTCTTGTTTAGACTTAAAAACAAATGAACATCTGTTCTCCTCAGTTTAGCAAAACAAGCTGTTCTTGTACCTGATCAATCCAAGCCCCTGGTTTAGCAAGTGAATTGTGCAATGCACGGTAAATAAAGAAGTAATACACATCATTCCAAATGCAAAGTACTGAACGTGCTTAGCTTCCTCCTGCGTGTAAGTGGATCAGAGAAAAGTGTGATTGGCTTCATTGCCCACAACCATTATTTCAGCCCCATCACATAGCCAGTCCCATGTGAGGGAATAGTTCTAAATGTTCTTTGTGGTAGACAGCACTAGACTGACTTTGAGCAGAGCTGGGATTATGTTTCTAGAACAACTAAAGAAGATGCCTGGAAGAAACACAGCTCATCGTTAAAACAAAATGCTATCAAGCGAGTGGAATTGCTTGGGGAGTGAGCTTACTGCAGATTTCCTGCTAAGACATTTCTAATTTAGTGTTTCATTTTAATCCATTTATTGAATAAATAGGATGTTGTTATATTGCACAATCAAAATGAAATGGTGATGCCAGTTTTAAATAAGGGAACTTCAGAGCATTGTCATGTAAATTCTTAGCAGATGCTGTGAATTCATTTTTATTTGCATAGCTGTATCGGCTAATCCCAAGAGCTGAAGTATAATTTAGCATTCTTTTTATTATTCAGCCACCATATTGTCTAGCATGAGGGAACTCCTGCTTAATTACATGAAATGCATGAATGAATACCATAGGATTAAGATAATATCTCCCAGCGATTTGCTTTTCTCCAGGGATTTGAATTCAGGTGCCTTGGAAATAGTGATTATAATGGAAGTGAAACCTGTATACACTGTGGTAATTCAAATCTGCCACATTAAACATTCCAAATTTCAACATATCACCTATGGTCAAAAGTCTCTGAATGATAATGAATATATATTAGCATTTTGGAACATATAGCTAAAGATAAACAGAGAGACAGATGACATAGAGATAAAAATTAGATCAAGAGACATGTATACATATGCATTTCTCCATATAATTTATGTATATATGTATATCTCTGTGTGTTTTCAGTAAAACTTACAAAATCAAAATTTTAGTGCTAGAAGGAATGTCATAGCTGCTAAATTCAACCACTTCATTTTACGTATAAGGAAAATGAGGTACTTAAAGAGTAAGTGCCCAAGTTCACAAAGCTAATCAGTGGCAAAGGCAGGATTGGAATGTAGGTCTCTTCACTCTTGAAATAATATGCCTTTGATTATAGCACATTGTTCCTTATATAACTTCTCCATCATTTTTAAGACCTTGTACAGCATGAGAGATAATAGGTATCACAATGAATGGTAACAACTGTGATGAAGCATTTTATTTATTTATTTATTTATTGTGAGGCTATTGGGGTAAAGTGACTTGCCCAGAGTCACACAGCTAGTGAGTGTTACGTGTGTGAGGTCAGATTTGAACTCAGGTCCTCCTGACTCCAGGGCTGGTACTCTATCCACTGCGCCACCTAGCTCCCCCAAGAATTTTATTTTTAAGGAGAAAAAGAGACACAGATCTTTACTGAAATGAGTCAGCCAACTAGCATTTAATAAATGTTAGTTGACTAGTAGACTGATGAGTTGTAGGAAGGTAAGTCACTATTTGCAATAAAAAGTAGGTGATTCAGGGCTAGAGCTCAGGAGAAAGACTGGATATTTAGATTTGGGAGTTATCTGGTCAAGGAATAAAATTTAATTCATAGAACTGGTGAAGTCCTTGATAGAAAAGAAGAGGAAGTCTTGGGGGGCAGTCAGAGGCTGGGGGTAGTACAAAGATGATGATCAAGAAAAAGAATCTGAGAAGCAGCAGAGGAGAAGCCAGGAGAGAGAAGTGTCATGAAAACCCAGGAAGAAGAGGGTACTATCTAGAGGGTGATCAACAGTTTAAAATTCTACAGAGAGGTCAAGAAGGATGAGAAATGAGAAAAGGTCACCAGATTTAGCAATTAAGAAACTACAGGATAATAATTTTAGAACTGAAAATCCTTTGAACTCATCTAGTTAAATCCTTTTATTTAACAGATGAGGAAATTGGGTCCCATAGAGGTTATATGACTTGCCCAAAGGCACAAGGGTAGGTAGTGACTGAGCTGGGATCTCCTGTAACATTGAAGAAAGAGGATGTGGGTGCCATTTTCCAAGTGTATGTCCAGGACCTGGAGGTGGCTAGGTGGCTTAGTGCGTAGAGCATTAAGGCCAGGAGTTAGGAAGACCTGAGTTCAAATTTGGCCTCAGACACTTACCCGTTGTGTGACTCTGGGCAAGTCATTTAATTTCTATTTGCCTTAATCTACTTGAGAAAGAAATGGCAAACCACTCTAGTATCTTTGCCAGAAAAACAAATGGAGGTCACAAAAGGTTGGATATGACTGAACAACTAAACAACAATAACAAAAAGTCAAGGCCCAGAGGAGACAGTTCTGCGTTTGATCTATCTCAGTTCAATTCAGCATGTAGTTTTTTCAGGGTCTACTATGCACACATGCTATGTTGGACTCCATAGGGGTACAAAAGATGAGTAATAGATCCTCTGCTTCCAAAAAATTTATATTCTAGTAAATAGGATAAGTATTTAAATAACTAAAAATAATGTAAATGCCAGAAGAGGAATACAAACAACAAAATATGGAGGTTCAGAAGAAGAAAATTATCAGATTCAGTTTGGAACATCAGGGAAGAATTAATAGAGAAACTCTGGAAATTTTCCTACAAGAAAAGACAAAAATTCAGTAAGTGGAAATATAGGTGGGAAGACAGTAGGGAAGGACAGTAGAAACAGTAAAACCATCAGCCCAGAAGAAAGAAAGGGTTGCACACTATTAGGAATTGAATAGGCTTGGTTAGTTGTTGAACAGAATACATATAGCAGCTAAGTAATCAGGAAACAAGTATTTGTTAAATGCCTAATATGTTTCATGCAGTGTGCTAAACAATGGGTGACGAAGCTTAAAATATAACTTGGAACCTTATTGTGAAGAATTTTGAATGCGAATCTGGAGAGTTTTGACTTTTCTTTGTAGAAAGGTAAAGGGGTCATTGAATGTTTTGAGCAGAGAAATATTGATTGGAATTATGCCTTAGGAAATTAACCTGGCAATATCATAAAGTATGGATTAGATTTGTAAGAGACCAGTGTTCTAGTACAGTTGATCTTGTAAATGGATAAGCCAAAAACGCAATCATTTAATCCCTGTTAGCATGTTCCTTTGATAGAGGAAAATTTCTATATGGACTTGAATTACCTCTAAGAACATCATTCATTTCTATAGATATAACATAACTATTAAAATGCTTCTAGAATCATCAGCATGATGGTATTACCAGCTCTGCCTCCCTACTGCCTTATTAAACATCTTGCCTTTTTTTAGTGACTACATGAACAGTTATTCCAACAATATTAAAGCTGGCAGTGACAATGAAGAAAAAGATAATGGTGAATGGGTGCATTATGGAAAGAAAAATATACCTGTGCTGAGTTTTAGTGGAACTAACAAGTAATGAAATGGTCCACAAACATTATGGAAAGTGATTTGATATGAGAAATTTCATTATTCATTACATACCTCGAAGACAGAAATATAGGTAATATATGCAAAATAGTAGATGCAAAAGTATTGTAGCAGTATTTGTTGTGGTAGCAATGAATGAGAAACAAAATCTGTGCCCGACAATTGCAGATTATCTCAACCCAATGTGGTCTATAAGTGTAATAGAATAATATTGTGCCATAAAAATGAGAAATGTGAAGAATGCATGGAAACCTAGATGGCCTTTATGAATTGATGCAGAGTGAAATGGGCAGATTCAGGAGAATAGTTTGTGCAGTAATGTAAAGGAAAACAACATTGAAAGATATCAGAACTCTGATCAATAACATGACTTTAGTGAACTGATCACAAAGCTCTATCTCCTTCAGCAAAGATGTGGTAGTATGTAAGTGCAGAATGAGTTACGCATTCTCACATATGGTCAAAACATTTCTTTTATGATTACTTTTCTTTGAAGAAGGTCTCTATTGAGGGGGTAAGAGTAGGCAGAGTCCTTGTGAAGTGACATTAGTGTTTTAAAAAAAGTTTCAATACAATATTTATTTAATGTAAATTGGCAGACAGACTGATAGATAGATAGACGGATGGATGGATGGATAATATCATGTCTTTCCAGAGGATATTAGCTTCCTTAGGGTACTACCTGTGTAAACTTGGTCAAGTTAATTAACCTTTCTGAGCTTCAGTTCCTCATCTGTAAAATGAATAGATTGAACTAGATGACCTTCAAAGTCACTTCCAATTCTGACTCGATGATTTATGGTAGAGTTAAGCATTCATTTTACCTAGCTTGCTTAGCACAGTGTCTGGCAGGTGATTAATAAATACTTATGGATTGATTTATATTTACATCTCTCATATAGGATTTTGCACATAGTAAGTGTTTGATAAGTGTGTTTTTTTTATCTAGAAAAATAAAAGATCATAGTATTCCTATGTAGATGAGGAAGAAATATGACTTTAACATCTGTCATTCTATAATGGCCATGTCATTGCATTAATCCTCTGATTATGATAGTCTCTTCTCCCAATATAAGCTAGATAATCATACCATCGCACATTTTGAACTGGAGAGGAACTTTCAGGCCATCTAATCCTATGCCCTTCTTTTATAAGGAAACAACTGAGACTGAAAGAGGTTAAGTGACTTGCCCAGGGTGACAGAATTAGGGTTAGAGGCAGGATTCAAACTTCCAATGCTATTGCCAAAAAGAATGGCAATTTTTCTTCATAAGTGGAGCAAGCCAGCAGCAAGTCCATGATTCCTGTATATTGGAAGCAGAACAGAATAATGCATTGAGCCCTCAACTTGCAAGCAGGAAGGCCTGGGCTCAAATCCCAACAATAACTTTGTACTAATCACAATTTCTCTAAGATTTGGTTTTCTCAGCTATAAAGCCATTATAATAGCACCTATCAATGTTGTTGTGAGGGTCAAATGTGATAATATAAAGCTTAAAGCATTATGTAAATAGAAACTATTGTTATATTTATACTAGAGTAGCATTTCTTTCCTATCTAGTTTTGCAATAGTTTACTATAGGCATATATTTCTAAAAATGAGCACAGTGTCTAAAGGTACTCTTGGGAAACTAAAACCAATTACAAAATATGACTAGCAAACTAAAGAATATAGGTTTAAAACACATATTCTGTCTCTATTTTCTGTTTTGATTTATTTTGAAGGTTGTGTCTGTGGAGGCAATTCTATATTGAGGATAGGCACGCACTTTGTAAAAAACAGTAGAAGGGAGAAAATTTGTACATTTTATGGACTAAATAGAATTTCTATGAGCCAAATGATTTTCAAACCTATAGGCTCTTCCTGGCTATAGCACTTTTTTTTTTCAAAGAAGAAGAAAAATCCCTTTATCTTTCTTTTTCTGTCTCTGTTTCACTCCTCACCCCTCCACCCACTTTAAATAGGTTTTATTTTCCTCTCAAGCCCAGTTTCTTTCCTTTTCCTTCATACTTTTCTCTGTTTTCATGATGCGTGTCAGCCCCGTTGCTAGGCAGCTGTTATGCTCAGCATACCACTCAGCCTTCAGAATGCTGGAAATTAGCCCTGAATAGCTAGAAAATCACCCACCTGCACCTGCACCATGTTTACCGTGAGAACATGATGTGAAGAGGAAACGAAACAGTACTGTGAAGCTAATAAAATGAATCTCTAGTTGAACTTAGCCAGGCAGCTACATTTATTGAATACACACAGCCATACTATGCCCAGAGGGGAGTTTTAAAAGGAAGTAGTTGGAAAGGGAGATAGAAATATCTTTATCCCTGTCTTGAACAAGCTTAAAATCGGAGATGTCCCATAGAAAAATGAAGGCATAGCATAAAAATGAAGGAACAGCAATGAAAACACAAATAAAATATAAATAAACATAATGTATACTTGTCACACAAAGAATTAATACTTTAGAACATATACTTCCCAAGAGGGGGAGTTTAGTAGAGTAATCGGGGCTGGTAGCATAAGAGCCTTTAAGAATGGGTTTTTTCTTTGAAAATGATGAGGAAAGCATTTGTATTTGGCAGTCTCCTTTCTGAGGAATTTGAACATTCAGGACATATGTTAGAAAGGAAGGATTTTATAAGATGATTTTATATTCTTCATGAAGATTTTCACCACTAACCTTGTTGGTCTTTTAAAATAATTCTTTATAAGACATTATATTTGACCTGAAAGTGTCTTGATGCCGTGAGAGCGGGGAGATATACTGCTATGTGAGACCATTTTCTCTTCTCTGGTCCTCCTAAGTGGCTAGGTAATAAGAGAAGGCCAGTATTATAATAAGTGGAAAGAATAATCTCCTGTCATTGAGAAAATTACTCCTGTTCTTTTCATCTCTCCTTTTTAGTTATTTTTTAAAGTTTTGTTGATGTGTTCTTTTTTATACATTGTATTTACCTATTACACCCATTCCCCAAGAGTTGCTTCTAACAGGAAAAAAAAATTAAGCAAAAACTAACATAGTGACCTAGTCTAAAAATGCATACAACATTCCATATCTGCAGCACCACCACCACACACAAAAAACCTATCTATTAAAAATGAATTAACATAAATCTTTTTTTCACTATCCCTCCCTCTGTCTTTGCTCATTGGGGGAGAAAAGGAAAGAGAAAAGAACAACAAATTACCTATAACAAATATGTATAGTTAAGCAGAACAAACTTCCTCATTGACTTTGTGTGTGTGTGTGTGTGTGTGTGTGTGTGTGTGTGATTCTACATAGTAAATCTGTCATCTCTGTCAGGATGTGGATGGTATGTTTTACCACTAATGATTTGGAATCATGGATGTATATTTCATTAATTCTAGTCTTTAACCACTTTCAAAACTGTTTATATTTACAGGGCCTTATATGTTGTTCTCCTGGTTCTGTTCATTGCATTTTTCATCTGCTAATGTCTTCACTTTTTTTATAATATTGAAGTTAGAGTATAAAATCCTCTTTTTGTTTTGCTTATTTCACTCAATATAAGTTCATAAGAGTATTTCTATGTCCCTTTCAAGTTCCCAGTTTCCTCATTCCTTATAGCACAAAAATATCCCATCACATTTATATATCATCATTTACTCTTCTTCTACATTCTAATGTTCATTCTTTAATCATCATTTTGATATTCTCTAGGCTATGCCCAGCTTTATCTCATCTTCTTGAAAATGAAGAAAAGCAACATAAACATGGTCCAATTCATGATATAATTTCACATACTAATTCCAAAATATAGCACATCCAAATGTCGAGTTAGTTGCTTCACGAACTACCTTATTCCTGATATTTAACTTGTGGCTTATTTCTTTTCTTCTACCATTACCCATTTTTTGGTTTCACATCATCTTTACTTCAGAATATATTTCTTTGCCCTCTCTCACCTAGCAAGGCATTCCCTTGTAACAGTAACTATACAATAAAATAAAATAAAATAAGATAAAATAAAATAAAATAAAATAAAATGACAGAAAAAAGTGTTCTAGCTAAACTGACCAAACCCATGACCCACGTCTAACAGTAAAATGCAATGTGCTATAGCCAGTAAGGCTCAACTCTGAAAAGAAGGAAGCAAATTTTTTTCTGAATCATCCATGGAGCTAAGCTTCTTGGTCATAAAATTACATAGTATCTGACACTGGTTTCTTTTATTTGTCAGAGTTAGTCAGGATTCTATTCCTTTCTGCCAAGGGATTGGTTTCATTGCATGTCATCATGTGCAATCTCATAGAACATGTCAGCTGTTCAACTCATTTGTAAATATACTAAATTATATTGCATATATGTTGTTTCTTATGGATCCTGCTTGGTATACTATCATTTGAGAATTTGTCTGTATTTCTTCCATAATCACTCTCACCATGTTAATTTATCAGCTCATTTGACAATAATAAACAGTTTAAAGGCAATGTGCAATAGATAGGGTGTTGGACTTCGAATAAGCAAAGCTTGGGTTCAAATTCTGCCTCATATATTTATTGTATGTGACCCAGGGAAGTCACTTAACCTCTAAGGGAATGGCCTCTGAGTTGTCTTTTAGATACGAACTTATTATCTCCAATTCTGTGATCCCAAGATGTAATCATAGTCCCAAAGACAGGCTCATGTCCCAATAAGTGTATCAGTTTGATTAGCCCTCTGCAGAGAAAAGAATGATCTTTTCAAACAGTGGGCCAGTGAATTTTTCTTTGATTCCAAGCAGATTTCTAGAATATGTTGTTAAAGGATGGCTAAACATCTGAAAGAGGAAGGAATGATGATAAAGGCCAGAATGGCTTCATCAAGAACAGATCATGTTCCACTCTAAATTCCTTTTCTTTTTGACATGGTTACAGGACTAGTAGATCAGTGGAATGTTTCCCTAGATTTTGTAAAAGCATTTGAGTCTCTCTTGATATTCTTACCACCTGTTCAACTTTCACCAAAGGTTCTTTCCAGCTCTAAATATATGATTTGAGTTTATCATTTAAGTTCTATTTTTTGTTGATGGTAATGATTTTAAATGAGTACTAGCTTCTTAAATTTTAGTAGACAAAGTGCTGGGGTGTCTTTCCTTTTCTAGTATTTCTGTTTTATCTCCCACAGTTAGTGCTACACTTTGTAATCAAAGATGTTGCTGCGCTGCTAGTGAGTTTTGTCCATAAGTATATGGATACTTGAAGAGTCCTATGCATAATTAGTAGTCCCTTTTTTCAACACATTTTAAGTTTTTGGGTTGTTTTTTTTTCTTTGAGACTTCATACCCATGAAATGCTAAACAAGTGACTATTTGTGATTTCCTCTTATGATCTCAGGTGGCTCTTTTGAAGTTCAAGTTCAAAAGAGTGATCCCCTTTCTGATTGGTTTACTTTGAGTCTTTGAACAAAAAGATCCAAAATCTTTGGTAGAATGTGGCATAAAGCACCAAATCTTCAAATTCCTTGCCTATAGATCAGAATCCATACTGCATCTCTTTGCTTTTTATTGCCTTATCTAGCTCAGCAATAAGGAGATGGATATATCATAAGGACTGGTATGTGATTTCAATAGTTTAAGGAAAGTGAGGAAATTTTAAGTTTAAGGTAAGGAGATTCTCTCTATCAGTGCAGGTTGACAACTTCTCTGAAACTTGTTGGTTAGAGCACTGAAAGGTTTAGTGAATTGGCCAGGATCACATAGACAGTATGTGTCAGAGGCAAGACTTGATTCCAACTCTTCAACAGCTCTGTATCCATTATGTCACACTATCTGTCATGGGATGAAAGTATATTTCATGAGGAAGAAAAGTCACTGACAATGGGTACAAGTTCTTTTGTGCTAATAATATCTCCCATTTCTAAATATTTATTTTTTTAGGCCTGACTAAATAAATACTCTTTAATTATTATGATCTTTTTAGTTTCTAATAGAAAATAATTAGAATGAGACAATCTTCAAGTATCAAAAGAACAATTAAAAATGAGGACATAAAACCTTTGGAGAAAGATTTCATCTCTACCTGGTAGGTTACCACTGTGTTTAGTTAGTGGAAATTCATCCATTATTTTTTTTTAACAAACTCAGAAATTAAGCTATCTATAGTCATATAAAAATGTTTTAAATCACTGTTGATTAGAGAAATGCAAATAAAACTGACTCTGAGGTTCCACATCACACTTATCAAATTGGCTAACATGACAAAATAGGACAATGATAAATGTTGGAGAGGATGTGGTAAAATTGGAACACTAATGCATTGTTGGTGGAGTTGTGAAATGATCTAACTATTTTGGAGAGCAATTTGGTACTATACCCAAAGGGCTATAAAATTGTGCATACCCTTTGATCCAGTAATACCACTTCTAGGTCTGTATCCCAAAGAGATCATAAAAATGGGTACAGGACCCACATGTACAAAAATATTTATAGCAGCTTTTTTTGTGGTGGCAAAGTATTGGAAATTGAGGGGCTGCCCATCAATTGGGGAATGGCTGAACAAGTTGTGGTATATGAATATAATGGAATACTATTGTGCTATAAGAAATGATGAGCGGGGGCAGCTAGGTGATGCAGTGGATAGAGCACCAGCCCTGGAGTCAGGAGAACCTGAGTTCAAATCTGGCCTCAGACACTTGACTTACTAGCTGTGTGACCCTGGGCAAGTCATTTAACCCCATTGCCTCACCAAAAAAACAAAACAAAACAAAACAAAAAATTAATGCTCAAAGACAGAATGAAACAATTTGGGGCAACTAGGTGGTGTAGTGGATAGAGCGGATAGAGTGGATAGAGCACCAGCCTTGGAGTCAGGCACACCTGAGTTCAAATCTGGTCTCAGACAAAGCAAACAAACAAAAAAATAAATGATGAGCAGGCAGACTTCAAAAACATTTGGAAAGATTTACATGACTGATGCAGAGTGAAATGAGCAGAACCAGGAGAACATTGTACACAGTAACAGCCACATTATGGGATGACTGACTTTGATAGACTTGACTTATCACAGCAAAGCAAGAATCTAAAACAACTCCAAAAGATTCATGATGGAAAATGCTATCCACACCCAGAGAAAGAAATATGGAATCTGAATGCAGATGGAAGCATACTATTTGCTCTCCTTTTCCTTTGTTGTTTTGTTTGATTGCTTCATTCTCGTGGTACCTCCCATTAGTTCCAATTGTTCTTTACATCATGACTAATGGGAAAATATGCTTAACATGCATGTGTATGTAGAGCCTATATCAGATTGTACACTGTCTGGGGGGAAGGAAGTAGAAAATTTAAAACTCAAAATGTTATGAAAGTTAATGTTGAAAACTAAAAATAAATAAGTTTAAAAAAACAAATAAACATTATTTTAGGATGAAACTAGACTTCATTCTTGATTAGATTTCATTCTTGATTCAAACTTCAACAAGTGTAAATTAGTTAGTCTTGGAAATGTCAACTCCTTTACTTAACATTGTTCTCCTTTGGCAAAATTTATCTGTCTGAGAAAGAGTTTCGTTTTTGTTTTGTTTTGTTTTTTGAGATTGTCACACAATTTGAGAGTGGAAAGGAACCTCAGTGGACATGTATTCCGATTAATGCACAAAGGAATTTTCAGTTTAAAATATCTGGCAATTGATAAGCCAGTCTCTACTGAAAGACCCCTGAAGAAAAGGAACCACCACTTTTGGAGGCAGCTTAACCCACTTTCGGACAACACTAATTGTTCAGATTTTTTTCCTGACACACATCAAGCCTAAATTGAACTCTTTGTAATTTCCACCCATAGCTTCTATAGTGGCAGTGGATTTTTCCAGCAATGTTGTCAGTATTGATTTTATTATTAGTTTTTGAGTGAGAGGAGAAGCAGGAATGGGGAAAGGTCAGGGAGGTGTCCATTTGTGTAGTGGCAAGACTGATGGCAAGATGCCCTCACTAGCTAGGTTGTAGTACCTTGGTAGACGTCAGGTTTGGATGAAGCATAGCCGAGGCATCTGGGGCAAGGTGGGTTTGGGGGAGGAGCATGGTGATTGATTACCTTCCAATCCAGATAACTTCATCTTGGAGGGAGTCCTAAACTAAATAGAGCCTGAGGAAAGAGGTAAGGGTCTTTGGATATCTGGATCCAAAGGATTGCTGTCCTGGATAGGGAGAATCTGTCAGCAAGACAGTCTCACTGGCTAGTTCCAAGTGGATAACAGAAAGGATGGAACATGATCACTGGATGACTTGCCCATTTGAACACAGCTAGTAAATAAACATCAGAGATGCTACTAAACTCTAGATCTCCTGACCCTCAATCCTATTCTCTTTCTACTATGGGTATTTAAAAAGTATTAAATTTTACATATATTGTGTCTTACTGTGATAAATTGTTGCCAGTACCTTTTGGGGACTTGAAAGGTTCTTGGGAGGCCTGCATGTCCCAAATATTGGCCAACATCTGCTCCCTACCTGATTCTGAGAAATTCCTGCTTTCCTCACCAACCAAAAAATGATTACATCCAAAGCGAGTAGGAGGTAGGACTCTGATTCAGGACAGTTAGGGAAAATATTATTTCCATAAAAGAACACTAGGTACTCCAGTCATCCCTAGATCATTTTAGCCCATTTAGTATGATTAAGTTGATGAGCTGGAATTTTTCATTCCCTTGCCTCTGGCATATCAGCTTCACTATGTATTGCTTACCCTTTTCTATTTTTATAAGCAGTCATACCCAGAGCTTGACACTTGAGTAAAGTCTATATAAAAAGAAGGGATCATGCTGGGATTGATGTGTTTATTTTGCTGACTAAATGATGGAGGCTTTCATTCCGGAGAAAAGAAAATATTTTTGCTTTTGTTTTTGGTCAAGTTAGGAACTTAAAGAGTTAAGAAAGAAAATAAGAAAGCATGCTCATCTAAAGAGCTGAATAGCATGGTTTTCTCCCATATGCATTATTTACTGTACTTGCAGCCTTTGCAATACTGCCCACCCACCCCCTCCACCCCCATTCAGTGAATCTCTTATGGATGGCATTTGCAAAATGAAGAGCCATACATCAGTCTTACATGACTGTCAATTGGTTTCTGCAATAATAGCAATTCTAGACTCTGAGTAAATGTGGTAAATAAGGGTGTGTAGTTGTTTGTTTTTTCTTCTCCTTGCCTAATTCCCCTAAGTGAATTGAAAGGCCTCATTTTAGGAGACACCCAATTAACTACAGCTCACATTAGAGAAAACTGTCAGCCATTCTGCAGAAAAGAGCAGAAATTTTATGTGATAATGATATGTGCTTCCCCTTAAGTTTTGGCAGAACTTCATTCTGGCTTACAGTGCAGTATAACATGATATTGATAAACAGTATAATATAGTAGCAGAAAGAAAGTTAATGCAAATGCTTTTGTTTTTTAATGCACTATTTGCTCACGTGCCAGGTGAAATGCCAAAAGGAGGGGGAGATGGAAGAAGAAAGGCTTAACAAAGAGCTATCAATTGGTTGGTGGAACACTGTGAAAGTCTCTTATTTCTCTATTGATAGGAATTTCAAACTTACATTAATTTCATCTGGAAAAGGTGAATATGAGGGCCATGGCAAAATAAATGATTCTAAACCTTCCATTCCAGTAAATTTAGAGGGATTCAGGCAAACAATGTGAGATGGACAGAAATCTTCTTCAGTTTTTAATCAACTCCAACAAGGAAAAGGAAAACACTGAGCAGAATCTTTGACCACATCCCTTCCAAATGAGCTTGGAAGACATAAGGATGTAACATGAAGTAGGGTTAAAAAGCCCTTTGTCTCTTCAAATGGAACTTCTGTCTTTCTTCACACCTTCATTTATATCAATATGACTGGCAGTTTAAAAGAAGAAAGGAGAGAAGTTTTCCAAAGTCTTTATATTTTCATGTTAAATGACTTCTGAATAACAATTGCTTCATAATAACCATCTAAAAAAATTCTACAGATCCAACAGAGCTTCAAGAAATGTTAGTCTTGTAATTTTACAAATTAAAAAGAGACTAAGAGATCTTCAGATTTATCTACTATTTTAGTATCCTAGGTTCATAGATATAGAGCTAGAAGAGATCTCAGAAGCCATCCGATCCTATCATTTCACAGATCAGGAAACTAAGGCTTGGCCAAGGTCAGACAAATGCCAAAGAGGAGATTTGGACCCAGGTCCTCTGACTCTGAAGGCAATTCCTTCTTCTTAGTTGAAATCTTTTTGTGTATATTAACAGGAAAAGAACAAAGAAATAAATAAAAATCCAGCAAATCTAAACTGCTAACCAGTTACATAGAGCTATTTACCTTCCAAATTCAATCATTGCTATTTGGTTTCTTTCTGTGTTAATCAGTCATTTTCCTGATTTTTTTTTTTTACAGGTATAAGGCTTTGGCTGATACATTGCTGGGAGAGGAGAAGAAGCTGTCGGCTGAGGAGAAATGTCAGCTTGTGCTTCAACAGTGTAAATTACAAGGCTGGCAGGTTTGTGACCTACAGGCAACTAAAATATGAGTTTAAGATTTTAAATAAGTGACCTGAGTTACTTCCGTTGTGGTAAGCCGCCACAGTATTATTAGCAAAAAGAGATCCTTTTGATGTGTTGGACATAAGCAGGACCTTAAATGTATTCCCTGGAAATGAATCAATCTGTTTGATTTACTGATTTTAGCTATGTAGTACACTGCTAACAGCAATCAGGTAGCTAGTAGAGGGAAATCAAAGGGCTCTCTTTTGTGTAAGAGGCTGAAGTTAGGAGAGTACAATTAAGCTTGCATGGTTCTCCTCTGCACTTTGCTGCTAAAAGCTTTTCAGCGTACCACAAAGTTAGCAGAAAGCCTAGAAGCAAAGGCTATGTAAATTAACTGATTTATTCACTCTGAATCTCACAAGTGTGCCATAGAATTGCGTCTAATTCTTATTAGTGATTTATCTAGACTTTGTACTCTGATTCTGTCTCGATTTGCACCTACCTCAGTCTGAGAAGGCCATTGACCTTTGACATCACTCTACGGTAAAAACTTTAAGTAAGGAAGAGTTTAGCTATGTTTTGTAATAGGTGGGCTTTGGAGTTACATGTAGTCTCCTAGTAATTGGAGAGGTATGGGATATGGAAATGAACTTCAAAAACTTTCTCCATAAGAAGATAAGATAGCTTTGATGAAGGGAGGAAAGAGGGAGAAATAGATAGTCAAAATGCCATCAATTAAAATATGAGTTTATTAAATCAGCTTTATGTATGTACAATGGAAAGAGTGATGGAATTAGAAGACAGAGAGTGAACTCCTACCAGTGATATTCATGACCTCTGTGACCTTGGGGAAGTAACTAAACTTCTCATGCCTGTAGCTTCCATGTCTGTAAAAATGAACAACCACACAATAGCACGTCTAGGGCTATATGCAATAGCACTTCTAGGGCTATATCCCAAAGAGATCATACTAAAGGGAAAAGGACCCACATATACAAAAATATTCATAGCAGATCTTTTTGTGGTGGCAAAGAATTGGAAATTAAGAGGATGCCCATCAATTGGAGAATAGCTGAACAAGTTGTGAATGTAATGGAATACTATTGTGCTATAAAAAATGATGAACAGGCTGACTTCAGAAAAACTTGGAAAGACTTGTGTGGTCTGATGCTGAGTGAAGTGAGCAGAACCAAGAGAACATTGTACACAGTAACAGCCAAGTTGTATGATGACTAATAGTGATAAACTTAATATCTAAGACATCTCCAGAGGCCTCGTGATAGAAAATGTTATCCATGTCCAAAGAAAGAACTATGGAAGTTGAAGTGCAATTTTTTTTCTCTTCTGTTGAGTTTTGGTTCCTCTTTGTGATGGTTCCTCCTATTGATTTTAGTTTTTACTTACGACATCACTAATGTGAAAATATGTTTAATAGGAATGTAAATGTATAGCCTATATCAGATTGTGTGCTGTCTTGGGGAGGGTGGTGGGGAGGAAGGGGGAGAAAAATTTTAAACTCAAAAGCATATAGAAGTGATTATTGATAAATAAAAATAAATTAATAAAAATAAAATAAAATTTAAAAAAAATGAACAACCAGACTCAGTGAACTCTGATTTCCCTTACAGCTCTAAATTTATAACTTCATTATAGTATCCACTATACTCAGAGGCAAAATAAACCTTAGCACTGCTAGTTTACTGATCTCTAAAATGGCCTTTATAGTAGCACCTACCTACCAGTTTGTTGCAAGGATCAAATGGAATATTGTATGTACTGTGTTTTGTTAACTCTAAAACTCTATAGAAATTTGAGCTATTTTAAGAATTACATTCTTCTTGTATAAATTTGTTATATTTCAGCAAGAAATGATCCTGAGACAAGTTGCTCTCCCACTACTGTTCTTTCATGCCTAGTGTTTGGGGAACTATTACATAAGTAGATAAAAACAATTTGTTTTTTGATTACTGAACACAAAACCAATAATTTAATTATCATTGTAGTTATTAAAACAATTAACATATTATTATTAATTATAGTTCAAACTTTATGGTTTATAAAGTGTTTTACCTAGGTAGCCCAGTGAATAGAATGTTTGCAAACTCTTTGAAACTTGGTGGCACAGTTGATACAGAGCTGAACATTGAATCAGGAAAGCCTGTGTTCAAGTCCCCTCCTTTCATCACCTGTGTGACCCTGGGCAAGTCATTTAACCTCTCTCTACTTTAGTTTCACTCAACTCTAAAACGGAAATAATTATAATACCTATCTCCCAGGGTTCTTTTAATAGTATTTTATTTTATCTAATTACATGTAAAGACAATTTTCAACATTCATTTTTTGAAAGATTTTGAATTCCAAATTTTTCTCCCTGTCTCCCTTCCCTCCCCTCTCTTTAAGACAGCAAGAAATCTGACACAGGTTATACATGTACAACAATGTAAAACATATTTCCACATTAGTCATGTTGTGAAAGAAGAAACAGAACAAAAGGAAAAAAAACATGCAAAAAAAGTGAAAATAGTGTGCTTCTGTCTCTATTCAGACTCCATAGTCCTTTCTCTGGATGTAGGTAGCATTTTCTATAATGTGCCTTTTGGAATTGTTCTAGTCTGCTTAGCTTAGAGCTAAGTCAATCATAGCTGATCATGGCAAAGTGCTACTGTTACTGTTACTGTGTACAATGTTCTCCTGGTTCTTCTCACTTCACTTTCCAGGTTTTCCTGAAGTCTGCCTGCTCATCATTTCTTATAGTGCAATAGTATTCCATTACATTCATATACCACAACTTGTTCAGTCATTTCCCAATTGATGGGCATCCCCTCAATTTCCAATTCTTTTCCACCACAAAAAGAGAGTCTATAAATATTTTTGTACATGTGGGTCCTTATCCCTTTTTTTATGATCTTTCTCCCAGGATTATTTTGAGAATAAAAAATGAAATAACATTTGTAAAGTACATTGAAAACTTAAAGCAATTAAAAATATATTTCATTTAAGACAAAGCAATGCCAGTAGAGGAAAAATGGCAGAAAAGATGCCAGTCTTCAACATCAGAAATAACTTAAAATAAAAGTAAAAGTAAAATGACTAAAATAAATATCTGGAGTAAATAAAATGCTATTTGATAGAAATGTGATGTTCATAATTTCACAGGCGTTAAAGGAAAATCAGATATCTTCAGAAAAGGAAAGTTTTTGCTTGAAGTTTATAGAGTGCAAAAGATTTTAATTTGGAGGGTTGGTACAGCCAGGAGAAGCACAAGTGAAAGCTAATTGATGAGGCAGAAAAAGAGGACAGTGTTTGAGAAGTGAACTGAACATATGGCTTAGGATTGCTGCAGAAGAGGCTGAAGGAATCTTCAGATATAGACAAAAAATGGAGGCGAAACTAGATTGATAGTAACACACTAATCTCTCGGTGACACAGAAGCAAGAACCTAGATTTTTTGAGCACAAATGAGTAATAGTTTAATTGTCTGTGCCACCTAATTCCTTTCTTCATTATCTTTTTTTGACTAATCATGGAATCTGAACCTTAAATAACAGTCTGAGGGAGGAAGCTCACATAGTCAGTAGTTGTCATGGATGCACAGCCCTACCAGAGGAATGTATAAAAAAGGAAAGCCAAAGGGAGGAATTACTAACGTAGGGTGATGTCAGCTAACAAAGCTGGGGTGGGGTGAGGGAGGGGTGGAGGAAGAGGATGTCAATGCTATGAACAGAATCACAATCAGTGACATAAGATGTGGGATTCTAATAAAGAACCTTTTTAGCCAACTCAGGAGCTAGCAATAATTCTTTCAATTGAATCATTGCTGGAATAAAAAGAAGTCATTTGAGAGGAGCTCGTGAATAAGTTAAAACTAAGACCGCCTCCTTGCTACTTCCTTCCATGCTCTCACCTTTCAAACAACCCTCCCTCGCCCCTGCACCCATTCCCAGGCAAGAGAGTACTAGCAGAGAGGTGTAGTTTTTAACCAACACAAATGAAGTTTGAAATTTAGAAGTCAGGAAAACCTGAAATAACTTCTCTACTGAGGAAATGTCAGGCAATATACTCAATGCCTGACCAGTTATAAAGTCATTCTGAAACCCACCTATATAATGCAGAAATCATAGCCAGAGTGAAACTGGCTGATGACGTGTGCTGTGGGGGGAAAAATCATTACCATTCT
This sequence comes from Vombatus ursinus, assembly GCF_900497805.2. NCBI lineage: Eukaryota > Metazoa > Chordata > Mammalia > Diprotodontia > Vombatidae > Vombatus > Vombatus ursinus. The sequence continues at coordinate 8,330,623 of NW_020954559.1, forward strand.
ATGTCTCTGCATGTGGCTCAGTTACCTAGAATTACATCTGATTCTATCATTAAATCCAAGTTGGAATCAGTACTCTGTAAAAGAGAATCAAGATAAGACATGGAAAGTGCTGATTTTTATCTCATTTGTACTTCTGATTTAATGGCTAGTTTCATTCTTAAGGTTTGAAAGCATGAAAACCCAAACCCAGAGCTCATTGTCTAGGCATACTTTTTTTTCTTATAGAAAGGAAGTTCTCCTGGCTATAGTGACAGACCTGTGTCCAATGCATAGCTAGCTAGATTTGTTATATCTTTCCTGAACTATAAGCTTTTCAAATTTGTGGCTTATTAGGGAAAGGTGAATGTTCACCATTTCTCTTTGATTCCTAATCTAGCAGGAATTTCTTTCTCTTTAGTTTTTTTTTTCAGAGGAGTTCTTGGGGATGATTGAAAGCATGTGTGAATGTGTGTGTGTGTGTGTGTGTGTGTTTGTGTGTGTGAGAGAGAGGATTGGTCCAAAACTACACAATACTCTGTAGTTACCCAGTACAATAAGGCAGCCTATAAAACTAACTTCCTTTAGCTATTACTTGGTACTTGTTGGAACTCTTAAGAGTATTAATTTAACTTCAATATCTTGATTCAAAACCCTCTACCACCTTTCATGCACACTGGCCTACCTGTTGCTCCTTGCATATGAGACTCCATTTACTGCTCCCTTGCCTTTTTATTCCCCCCTTGCTTGGAATGCTCTTCATTCTCAGCAACACCTTTTAGTTACCTTGACTTCCTCCAAGTCTAAGCTCAAAGCCCACCTTCTGCTAGAGGCCTTCCACCATCCCTCCATGTTCCAGAGGATTCTCTTCTGACATTACAGCCTAAATAACCTGTATGTGTCTTCAGTGCACCTACTTATTTACACATTATCTCCTCTATCTGAATGTGAACTCCCTAAGGGCAAGGACAGTGCCTTTGCATTTCTTTCTGTCTTCAGTGCTTAGCAGAGTGCCTGGAACATAGAAAGCACACACAATAAATGTTTTGGGTTTTGTTTTGTTTTGTTTTGTTTTTTGATTGATTGAAAAGTTTTTTTTTTCCCTTTCCTTGATTGAAAATTTGATTTCTACTTTAACTGGACACAAGAATTTGAACTCAATGAATCTCATTCATTTCCTTAAAGGTGTTCTCAGTCCTAAAGGCACTATTGAGTCCTCAAGATTCCTCACAATTTGTGAGAGAAGGGTGACATCTTTATTTTTCAGAAGTGTTATGGTGTGATGTCTCATTGTTCAGCCTCCTCTGTGATTCACCAGTCTTTGGTTTGAGGCTAGACTGGATAACTCTTGATACCTGTTCCACATGCTTTCTAATTTTCCCTACAGGCCTTAATATTAGGTTTTCAAGGCATTCCTTTTATTTAGGTAGTAGGAACTCTAAGATGGATAATGTATGACTTACTTCATTAAAAGTTAACATATGGATGGTTCTATAAAAAACAAAAAAATCAATAATTTCTTTAAGTTAACATATGGGATCATAGAATCCTTCAGTTCTGAGTTATTCTCATTACATTCACTCTTGTTTAGTTCTGTTTTCATTTCTGATTTTATGTCTATAATCTTTTGAAAGACAAGAAATGTAACTCCTCTCCTTCATAAGCCAATCCTAGTTAGAACCATTCTGAGCCACTGCTACAAGACATGTTAGCTATATAACCTTCGTAAGGTAGAAGTTGATTAAGTCAAAAAGTCAAATCACCTACCCCAATTAATACAAATGTCAAGATGCTACCTACACCTAGATACTTTTTCCAGGTGATAACGCTTCTATCTTTAATCACTGAGCCACAGGTTTTATACTAAATGCAAAAAAAAAAAATGCCCTTGATAAATTTAGATGTTTTTTAAAACCATTGGATGAATTATAGTAGTATTGAATAGGAAGTGTTCAGATTGGTTGAAGAAGTTTGGTTATACCTTGTATGTCATTTAAAAAAATAACAGACTAATTCAGAACCCAGGGTTTTGAGAATCTGCTGACACACAGGCAGCTTCCTTCCAAAACACTGAGAAGAAATTGCTGGCAGGTAGCGGAAGGAGTTGAGCCTCATGTCATTGCTGGCTTCAGTCTCTCTTCTACCATATCCCCCACCTTCTTGTCCAGAAAAGGATCTTGTGACCTTTGAAAGGTCTGAAGGATATTGAATTTCCTGACAGCATCCTAGAAGCATTTCCAGGACAGCTGACAACAGTATATGCATGGAGAGGCAAGGACAGACTAGATGTTTTCTCCTTTGGGACTTTTCTGCCTTCTTCATTATGTCCCTATTGGGACATTACCCCATTTTCATCTTTCATACGTTCTCTTCCCTCATTAGATGTGAAGCTCTTTGAGAAAAAGAGCTATTTTTGTTTTTCATATTGGTATCCCTAGCTTAGTGCAGTGCCTGGCATGTAATAGGCACTGAGCAAATGTTTACTGATTGACAGATAAATTCAATGCTTTTCTAGTAAATAAGTTACACTAAGTCTATGGGCAACATCTCAGGGACTACAATAAGAGGGCTCCCAGAAATTAGGGATTACATTCTTTGCCAATTATGCTTTAAACATGAGTTTTCTTTGGCCTGCACTCTGTATATACCTGCAGGAGACTGTGTCAAAGACCTTTGTGGAGTTGTTGGCCTGCTACTCCTAGGATTATCATTTAATATCATCAAGCCATCCAACCATGGTTATCTCTTAGAAACTGTTATTTACTGTGATGTTATAGTAAGGCTTAGAACTACTTCCCTCAAGGCTACCTTTGAATTCTGAGAGGAGACATAGTCAGAAGTGCTATGGGGAGCCAGCCTGCTAATGCAAGCAGGGGTGAGTATGGTCACCCTAGAGCAAGTGCTACAACCTGAGTCAATATCTACATTTAGGTCAAAGTGTTTGGTGCCCATTCTGGCACTCTACATACAAAACAAATTTGAGGGTTAACATTAGGGGCTCTATATTTAATCATTGACTCTATGAAAGATTAGAATAGCATGAAAAATAAATCTAGGGTCTAGCAAGTATTAAACTAGGTTTGAGCTCATCTGAACTATGTGAGTTTGAGTCAGTTACTTAAACATTGCTAAGTCTCAGTGTCCTAATCTACAAGGTAAAGAAGTTGGACTATGGGGTTTCTAAGGTTCATTCTAACCTTAAATGCTGTATTCCTTTCATATATCTTTTCCTAAAGTATGTTTTATTTTAATAGCAACCCCTCACCCCCCCAAAAAAAGATCATTTTTATTAACAATTAATAATTTTAACTATTCTTGTACATTGGTTTAGTAAAAGAATGAACGGTAAAGGTATTTCTCATTACTGAACCGAAATACTTGAGGTAAAATTTGTATATAGTATGGTCTTGATAGCACTTTAAAAGTGAATTGTTTTAATTAATAAATTTACTAATAATTTAATAAATATAATTAATAAATTTATAAATCAATAAATGTAATTAATAAAATACCTTTTGAAAATTTTCCCATATAATCTTTCTACTAATCCACTAAGTATTCTTATATATTAATCCACTAAGTATTCTTCATATAATCTTTCTACTAATCCACTAATCCACTAAGTATTCATTTGCATTTTGAGAAAAAAATTGAGAAATTTTTAGGTGTCATCAGTATGTGATTTTTGAACATGATGACATTTATGTGCATATATGTGGGTGCATGTATATTATGATTTGGATTAAAATTTAATTATAAAGCTGACATTGACTTCCAGAGATCTTCTGTTCATTAGCCTTCAATTAGAACTTTGGCTAAATCATTCTAAGATTAAATACACATTTACAAATATATTATCATTTTTTTAAAAAATTGTTTAAATGTCATCATAGGCTGCATAGAAAGGCATGGTAGCTCAGCCTGTGAAAGTATAAGAGCTTTTATACTCCCCATTAGTCAGACCTCAGCTGGATTGTCTTATTAGCTCTGTGACCAACATTTTCAGAAAAAAAATATTGATAAACTAGGAAGAGACACAGGAAGCCAAGAGCCATAGTGAAATACTTCAAATTCAGGCCATATGAGAAGTCACTGAAGAAGGAAGACATGATAGCTGTGTTTCTGTCTTTGAAGGACTGTATTGTGGGAGAAGGATGAGATTTGTTCCAGTTGGTCTCAGAGAGTAGAACTAGGGACAATGGGGGGAAGTTACAATGAGGCAAACTTAGGCTTGATTTAAGGAAAAACTTCCCCCAAAAGAAATGGGTTGTATTGGGATGGAGTAAGTGACCCTTTAAGTCAAGTAAAGGATGGATGATCACTTTTCAGGCACGTTGCTGAGAGGATTAGAATGGGTTGGATTCAATGGGCTTTAAAGGCCATGTCCTTCCAACTCTGAGTTTTTGTTTTCATTGCAGATATTATTCCTATTTGACACATGAAGATGTATAAGGATGAAAATGTAAGGGACTCACAGTTATCAGAAGATGCATCTTATATACAATCCAAGAAATATAAATTCTAACTTTTTTCCATAGTGACTAGAATATTCTTTTTTAGTTTTTCCCTTTGTAATCACACACTAGTAGAGTTTGAGTGCTGGATTTGGAGTCATCAGAACAGGGCTTGAATCCTGGTTCTACAACATTTGGCATTGACCAGGTCACTTCATCTCTCTGGGCCTCAGTTTCTCAATCTATAAAATGATGAGTTAGATAAATAAAGCATTTATTTAGCTTTGTGCTAGGCACTGTGCTAAGCACTGGGAGTACAAATAAAAGCAAAAAGCAATATACCCCTAACCGCAAAAAACATACATTTCAGTAGAGAAAGATAGCATGTAAAGGCAAGCTGAAAAGTCTGAGTTGGAGCTGGAATGGGTTCATTCTGAATGGGAAGATTCAGAGGGGAATTCGCCAATTAGAGTAGGAGACCATAGAGGTGGAAGCATCACAAAAGAGAAGATGTTTGCCAGACAGAGTTATTTGGAATAGCGGATATCTGGGGTCTTTTCGAGAACAATCTATGAATGACTGACTGACTGAATGAATGAATGAATGAGTGCTCATTTTACAAGTGCTCTAATAAGGAAAATCATTTTTATTATTCAATTTTAAAATTCCTCAACCTTTTCTTGTGATATTTTTGGAAGTGGTTCTCATATGTACATATTGATATAGAGAAAAAAATATTCTTCTAATTTATATGAAGGCCAAATGAACATATATGTTTGCTAAAAAGTCTGAAAACTATGTTGAATGATTGCAACACTAAAACTATGTTGAATTATTTTAACACTATAGGGGGTTTGCCATGAAAACTGTTATAACATACTCCATATTCCACACCTCAAATCTTAACATTATATATCAACCTTCCATTGTCTTCCAAGTGACCTGCATTAGAAATATCAAATAAAAAAATCTATGTCCAGTTTAAGACTGAAGAGAACATTTTAACAAACATAAGAAAAAAAAGAGAAGTCTTTTTTGTTTATTATCAGAAATGTTAAAGTTTAGGGATGGTGAATAATTCTTGTCAATGGCAAAGGGTCCATGATGATTTATATTTTAAAAGGAGCAAAGAGGGGGAAAAAAGCCAGTCAAGTTTATTTTATTTTTCACTTGTATAATTCTTAGAGGGAGATCCAAATTTTTTTTTTCTGCTCATCAGACCTTAGCCCCCATTTGTGTAGCTGAGAATAAGTTACCTGTATAATAATAACTCAATAGAATGAAAAAAATGAAAATGAAAACAAACAAACAAAAGAAAACTGAATGCCAGGTTGCTACCAGCACTGCAGATATAGGACAGAGTCTTTATTAATGTAAGCCAGTTTAAATTCAGACTACTAGATATCTTGAATATGATCTAGTATATTTAGTTAAACCACTAACTAATAAGTGTTGATTAAACAGATATTTTCAAAATAGTTGGTTATTTTAATATATCCATTTTCAGATAATTTTGGGTGTGGATTATCATCCACTATAAGATAGTTTATGTCCCCAATAATATCTTTAAAAATAATTGCTAAGGCAGCTAGATGGCACAGTGGATAGAATACCAGCTCTGGAGAGTCAGGAGGACCTGAGTTCAAATCTGACCTCAGATGCTTACTAGCTGTGTGGCCCTAGGCAAGTCACTTAACTCCTATTGCCTCCCAAAATAATAATAACAATAATAATTGCTGCCTTCATCTATAATAGCCTTTAAAAAATTCTAGCCAACTTCTATGCCTACATTGTTTTGAACATTGTCATCTACATAAAATGAAAATCTTTTTAGTTAATATGAAACAGGAAAATTAAGTAAATGATTTTTACACATCAGGTGTGAATTACCTCATTGTAAGATCAATTATACTAGTAGTAATTTGAATTTACTATATTAATTGTAGGCTGTCTAGGTGGGTGGCCAACATGGAAACACAGGAATATCTAGAGTGTTCCCATACAAGGAGAGAGGGACTTGGGGATGTTTTCCCATTTTTAATATAGATCCAAACATATGAGTTTATTTTACTTTAAACAGAAAATATAAGTCTCTCTTTTTCTCTGGTGAAGAATAATATAGAACCTCTAAAACATGGTATCTCAAAGCAATATTATCCTAATTCTAAGATATGGAAGTTAAAGCATAGACTTCAATTTTAGAGTTTGGAAAGTGACTTTAGAGATCCTATAATCCAACTCCATTAATCCAAAATGATTAAGGGATTTGCTCAATATCACTTGGCTAAAGGTAGCACTAGAATACAGATTTCACATTTGCCAATCTAGTCTGTATTGGCCTTTGACTTAAAAATAGAACTATTAATAACTGGAAATTATGTAGTGCTTAAAGGTTTTTGAAATACTTTCTTCCTAACAACTGTTCGAAGTAGATGATTAACACCCTCATTTTTCAGATGCAGAAGATGAAGCTTTGACTTTCCCCTGGTCATAAAATAATTGTTTATGCCAGGATTTGAACCTAGATCTCTTGACTACAAATCAAGAACTATACACTACCTTTCAGTAACTGAAAACAATTAAAAAACATAGTTCAAAAGCAAGATCCTAGCTATTTTTTGTTGTTATTCAATCATCTCAGTTATATCTTACTTTTAATGATTCCATTTGGGGTTTTCTTGGCAAAAATATTGGAATAGTTTGCCATTTCCTTCTGCAACTCATTTTACAGATAAGGAAACAGAGGCAAACAGGGTTAACTGTCTTGTCCAGGATCACATAGCTAGTAAATGTATTGCCAGCTATATATTCTTTCTTGTTCATAGTCTCATTAAGATCATAATTTTACAGAAGGAAGGGATCTCATAGGTTATCTGATCCAACCCCCTAATTTTGAAGATTAGGAAAATGAGGCCTAGAGAGGCTAACTAACTTGCCCAAAGTCAGCCAGGTAGTAAAAAGCAAAGCTACTCAGGTCCTCTGACTCCAAATGCAACACAGAAAAGGTAATTTAAAAAATCATCCTCTTCTTCTTCGTAACTAGTTTTAAAGAAGAGTTCAGAATTCTTGGTTACGTGAAATTCTAAAAGGTACATATTTTCTGAGGGATTCTGTGGTGGTGAGTGCTGAGAAATGCAGGATTAACATTTATCATGCCTACAAATGAACCCAGCAGGATGACGGATTTATTATTACATTGGTCTTAGAGTAGTATAGAAAGGATAGTAAAAATGAGAATGAAATAATATTAAAAGTTTTTTAAGTTCCTTTCTTACTACTTTCAGGATAAGACAATTGTTTTAAGGCTGTTACTTCTTATTAGTGCAATAAATTAACAGTTTATGGTCTTTGTTTTATCACTGAAGTAACACTTCAACCTTTCTTCATAAATCAGTAGAAGGTACAAACTAGAAAACAGACTATAAAAATCATTGACTGTCATGTGTCCTCTTCTCTGCAGCTGGTGATGTTGAAAATATTTAAGCATTAGGAATCTAGGCATGTCTGGGGATGCAGTGTGCATTCTAACCAATGGTTTCTCATTTTATTTGAAAATTATATATATATATGTATATATATATACACCCATATATTTACATATATGTGTTTGTGTGTGTGCATGTGTGAATATGTGTATGTATGTGTATATATATATGTACACACACACATATATATATATGTATATATATATATATATATATATACACACACATAGTCTTCCTCGAAAATTTAGGAACACATCAATGCTTCTGTATATGGAAGGCACATGTGAAGATAACTTCTGAAAGAAATATTTCTCTTTATAAAACTATTTTTCATCAACCAGAAAAATCAGGTACGCTATTTCAGTCATAAAACCTATCAGCTTCCTTCCATATCCCACTTATTTGAGTAGCATTGTAGCCTTATCAGAATTCCAAGTGATGGAATATAGCACTGTCAATAAGAAAAAAATTAATGAGCATCCACTCAATACAGAGTTCAGTAAAGCATTCTTTTGTACCATCCAAAAACCCAGAGCAGTTAAATAAATGAGAATTTTTCCGCACTCCACTTTCTTGAAAAACAGACAAATGGCACATAAACAAGAGTCTATTTGGAGTTGATTTTTCAAAGCAACCTGTAGCACCTACTATAGAGTTAAATCAAGTTCCACACATTGACCTCCCCCTTCCACACCAAGCATGGCAAAGAAAATTGTTGCTCATTAATCAGCATGATGGAAGAGAAAGAACACAATACCACTTGGTTCAAAACACCACTTACTAGTTAAATGACTTTAAATCACTTTGCTTCACTGGGTCTTTTTTTTCCTTCATCTGCAAATGAGAAATTTAGACTATATGGATTCTAAATAACCCTCCAAAATTTTTTGTGAGTCAAGGATCCTTAACTACAAAGATTTATTAAGTGTGTGCTACATGCAAACTTTTTTCTTATATATACTAGAGATGGAATGAAATTCCTGCCCTTAAGAGCCTTTGAATAATTCTGGGGAAATGGGACATACACACAGATAAATTACATTACAAAAGCAACAACAACAATAACTAACATTTATATAGATAACATGTTACCATATAACATATTAAAGACAACCTGTTAATAGCTAAAATTTAAGAGGAAACTGGGTGGCATAGTGGATAGAGCACCAGCCCTGGATTCAGGAGGACTTGAGTTCAGAGCCAGCCTCAGACACATAACACTTACTACCTGTGTGACCCTGGGCAAGTCACTTAACCCCATTGCCTAGCCAAAAAAAAAAAAAAAAAAAAGAAAGAAAGAAAGAAAAAAAAATTATATGTTAATAGTTTGGAGTTTAGTGTGGGGAGTGTAGAAATTCCTTCTAGTGATGTATATCAACAATAAATCTATAAGTTACAGTTTTAGAGAGTTGCCAGGGCAGTGAGGAATTAATTGCCTTGCCAGGGGTCACTCATCCAGTTTGTATCAGAACTAGGAATTAAACCAATGGTTTCTTGTCCTCAAGACAGGTGCTTTTTTCCATTATGCCATATGGCCTATCATATTATTCATAAGCTTTAATTAGGGATGTTAATGTTCTTACTCAACACACTATATCTTTGAGGTCTAGGTTTAATTATTGCTTAGTTTCAGAAATTCAGAAATGGGAAGATTAAAGTTGTTTCTAAAAGCAACTTTAACAAAGGCAGTTTTTACTATGCTTTTGTGCCCGTGGTAAATCAACTATATTTTTAATTAGTGGATCTTCCACTTCATTTGGAGGAATATATTCTTTTATATAAATTAACTACATCTTATAGATATGCTCAGTCCAATGAAGTAATATCCAAAATGGCACAAAAAGGACAGCTTGAGGAATCCAGTAGCAAGCTGCAATGAGTTTTCTGTCTGTTTCTCCTCCCTCTGGGCTAGATCTTACTGTTCTAGGTAAGAGGGCCTCATTTTTGAGTAAGTTATTATAATATTTAATTTAACCCAATCCACCTTGTTTGGAAACTGAAGAATGTTGCACTATAGTAGGCATTTGTGTATGTAATTATCTTTTCTATTTTGAATTCACACTTCATGAACATCTAGACTATTGACACAAAACAGAAACTCTATCTTAGAATGGAATTCTCTTTCAAGAATTCTGGAGAAAGGCTATTCAAAGGCAATAAAAAATAGAATGGTCTCAGTTATTTTATAAAACTATGAAGATGCAAGAGGTTGAAACACCTGATACTAAAATTTTGAAACTAAATTTTTAAACTAAAATTACTAAAAAAAAATACAAAACTACATTATGTTTACAAAATAATAATCTTCCCTAGATGAACTTGTACCCAAAAAGGAATAAAGAAGGGGAGGAAAGATAATTCAATATGTAGGAGGGAGAGTTTTCAATAGTGGCTGTTTTCTGTATGTTTGTTTTAAAGAAAAGAATAAGAAATTCAGATGGAGGTTCTTCCAGAAAGAGTTGAGGTGACCTATCTCAAATGAAGCAAGCATTGATTAAGTGCCTACTATGTGTCTGGAACTATGCTAGCTTCTGGAGATACAAAGATGGATGTGGGGAGTAGGGAAAGACATAAGTGGAGGACTAGAGGCCAGAGAAAGAATATATTAGCCAACAGATAAAGTCTAAAAGGCAATGGTGGCAGCAGCATTGAGTATTTGTAAGCTAGTTACCAGTCGGTATTTGTTCTTCACAAAGGAAAAGAAAGTACAGTGTTTTAAAGGAGCAGAGCGACATTGTCAGATCAGCATGAAAGAAAACAAACTTAGCAGAAAATTCTACATATGCCAAAGAGAAACACGTAGTCAAAATGCGCTTGTCATCGAGACCTTGGTTTATAATATGATGTTTTATTTATTGGACACAGATTGACACTGATAGGCACTTTTCATAAACTTGCCTATTTTTCTTATGTTAAAGTTATACTGAACAAATATGAATTTGCATTTGGCATCTCAAAGTCATCCACGATGAGGAAACGGAATTGAAAGAAATGCATTTTAACTATAGGTGTTGATAAAAGAATTACTTTAAGTCATCAGAAGGACATTGTCTTTAAAAAGAGTTACTTTATCAACAATGGAATAAAGAGCATGTTTCTTTCCTCTTAAAATATCTAAAGTCCCAATAACATATTTCTAATTAAAATTTATTTTATGGAATATTGACCACATCAATCACTATTGCCTTGAAAAATCCATTGCAGTGAGATTCTTTATAAAGGTAAAGAAATCTCTAAAACAAGGTATTCAGCTAAATATGTGAGTGGCTACTATGTTGTAAGTGCTAATCACTTTGAAAAACAGGAAAAAAAAGTATGTAAATATGGTCTCTGCTTTCAACTTGGTTAAATCTAATCAGTAAGAAAAGACTCACATATATGGAAATTCAAATAGTATCAGTTAAGTAACTTTAAGAGAACAGTGAAATATATCTAAGAAGCCAATGTATGATTAGTGACTAAAGTTTTGTCAGACTTTCTCAAGTAAGTGAGGAGTAATCTTTGAAGAATAGGTACAATTTGGATATTCAGAGAGTAGAGTGTGGACCAAAGGAATGGAATCAGGAGTATATGATGTACTAATCTGCATAATAAGAAATATATTTTTGGACATGGACAAAATATAAATTTATTTTGTTTATGCTTGTATGATGCAGGCATTCTTTATTCCTTTCTACCTTCCTTCCATTTCCTTTCCTTTCTTCTATCTTTCCTTCCCCCCTTTGTTCCTTCCTTCCTTCCTTCTTCTTTCCTTCCTTTCTTTCCTTTTTTTTCCCTTTCTTCCTTCTCAATGAAGCCTTTTCTGTCTCCTCTATCATCCCTGGTGTTTTACTACTCTTCCCCAAGAGACCATTGTCTTCTTTCCCAAATCTTCCTTGCATTTATTTTGTAAGAATCCTATATACAGAATACATACAAAATATGTAATCATCATCTCCTCCTATTAGATTGTAATGACTTTGAGGACAGGGACTGTTCCGCTTTTGTGCCTGGCACAAAGAAGTCGCAATACACATTTGTCCATTGATTTATTTACTCCATCTGCTTGACCTCTCGTAAGAGATTGCTAGGTTGATGTCTTTGAAAATACCTTGGCTCTCATTAAAACAATGTCCTTATCAACATCTATTAAGTTCAACAAGCATATATTTAGTGCTTATTATGTACCAGCCACTGTATTAGAACATCCTGTAATTCTTATGTTCAAGTAGTTTCAATTCTGTCGAGGGGAAATCACTTGTTAAATGCAAAACATATGTAAAAATCAATATAAAAGGTATAAAAATAAAAAATAAAGTAATTTCAGGGAGGTAGGAGAACTAATAACTAAGCAGGTTAGGGAGGGCCTAAAGCAAGATTGGAGTATAGGAAAGATGTTAGTTACGGTTCAATAGAGCTGAGAATCATCTTCATAGAGATAATAATTGAATCCTTGGGAACTGATATGATCACTGAGTGAGCAAATATAGAGGGAAGAAAAGACAAGAGGGTTGCAAACTGAACTTTGGGGGACACATGTTTAGTGGTTATGACCTATAAGAAAATCCAGAAAAGGAGATGGAGTAGGATTGGTCAGACAGGTAGGAAGTGAACCAAGAAATTAGGAACTAGGATGTACAGGGTTTAGAATCAAGTGAAAGGGGACAAAGTGGAGGTACCAATTCTAGCCAGTTTACTAGATGACTTTAGCCATGAAACTGAGGGGAGATATAGAGTGATAGCTTGTGGGTGTATTAGGAGCAAGGGGATTTTTTGTTTTGATTTGGTTTTAAGGATAGAGAAAGACAGGAGCGTGTTTGTAGATAATGGGTAAGGAGTTAACAGGTAGAAAAAATGGAACACTAGTGAGACAGTAGGGCTGATAGAGGAGACAGTCATCATCTGGGGAAGACAGGATATAATGGGATTACAGGTACATGTAGAAGCTATACTTTAGCAAGATGAAGGTTCAAATCTTACTGTAATACAGAGGTAAAGGAAGAAATTGTGGGGGAGGGCACCTGAATAATACAAGATGTGGAAGAGCAGGCTCTTGGGAAAAAGTCTTAAAGAAGGGCAATATAGGTATAGCAGATACCAGCTCCTGCCACAGTCATACTCCTGACATAACACAACTGTCATTTGTCCCTTTTTCTCAAATCGTTCACTTTGAGAGTCCCAAAGAATTCTTCCATAGCCCTTGAAAACCTCTGCATTCCTGCTGATCTGAAAGTGGTTTCATCTCTTCCCCAAATGGGAAGAACTATGAGTCTGAGGGGTTTTGTGGCCAGTTGACACCTTGTTAGGGGCTGTTACATTTTTAGGCTACAGAAAAGGGATCAGTGGAATAACTAGAGATTGAAGATGAGCAAAAGACAGGAAATTACCTATGGGACAAGCTCTCAGAAATAAGAGGGGAATCAGAGTACAAGTTGCAAGTAGAAGATGTAGCCTTAGCAAAAGAAAAGGTTTAGCTTTTCCTCCAACTAAATGTTGGTTGAATTAAGTCTAAACACTGAAGTGGCTGTTTTAGGAAGATTAATGTTTTCACACAGCATTTGTAAAATGCATCAGAGGGGAAAAACAAAACTCAGAAAACCTCTAGTTTAGAGGTTTCTACAATTTGAGGCAATGGGGATTGGACAAATGTGATGTCAGTAAAAGGGAAAGGAAGGGAGAAATGATGATGATATGATGAAAGAAAAACCAATGAGACATCTAGATCTGATGTCCTATTAGCCTATGATTCTGAAAGAATATTCTTTTGTTTCCAGATTTCATTTGAAGTCCCTGCAAACTCTACATCTATGATCCTATTATCTCAATCTCATTAAATCTCACATGTTGCTGTCTTTATTTATAGAACTAATTTGGTAATTTTCAAATTCCTAAGCCATCTTTATTCAGCTAATAAATATCTCTTCTGCAAAAAATCATATCTGAGACTAGTGCAACATTTCCTCTGCCAATTTCAAATTTTTCCAGTATCTTTTTTTCTTACCTTTTTTCTTACTTTTCCATAGTTTTTACTTACACCAATTGTATTATTAAAATTTCCCTTTAACTATTTTTTCCTGAGATTTCTGACTGCCCTTTTCACCACAAACCATTCTTCCACAATAACACACACACACACACACACACACACACACACACACACAAACACAGAGTCTCTCACACAGAGCCACTGTCTAATTTGTTGTGGCCTGACAGCAGTCAGTAAACAATTTTCTATCAAGTACCTACTACATATCAGGTACTATACTAAGAGATCATAGGTATAGCATGACGAATATTGGATTAAAAGTCAGGCAACCTGTTTCTACTTCCAGCATTGTCAGTAAATAGCTGGGTAATCTTGGCTAATTTCTTTATCTGGACCAATTTAACAGCTAAAATATGAGAAAGGGGGAAGAGTTTGAAATAGATTTTATCTAAGCTCCTATTCACTCTAAAATTCTAAGCTGTATCTTCTTGTATTTTCCCTTACAGAGATGATAAATCCTATTAGTCTGTCATGATATCATGAAGGCACATTTCCCTCCAGGAGCCTTACGATAATTTCAAAATAAATTTTAGTCATTTTCCTTTCAGAGCAGACTCATTCTCTATCCCCTATGAGCAACTGAAAAGCTCTGTGTCATCTTAATTGGGGTGTCATTTCTTTTTAAAATGAGAGTCATGTGACTAAACTCATTTAATTTATCAGCATGGGAAAGAATTACCTTTTATTATTATTTAATGGCAATAAATGAAAGAACAAATATTTTATCTATAGGATACAAATAATCCATGCATTCTTTTTGAATATAGAAAAGTCTGGTGATTTTTTAAAAATCTGAGTATGTATTCTAAAGGACTAACTATAACTCTTCATGTCATAATTTTCCTATAGAAATCAATATGGAAGGAGGCATTTTTTACAAGATTAACTTTTTTTTCACCAATTTCATTATTACACAGAGAGTATGTATGTCATTGTGTAAAATATCATTAGATTATAACTTTAGTTTATTTTTCTTTTGTGAGAAGCTATTTTGAAAGTACTGCCAGAAACACATAGCTCTCCCACAAATTGTCTTTGGGGGAAAAAAAAAACAGCTGCAGTACTGCTTCACAGATTCCCTTGACACCTACTAAGTATGAGCTAATACAGCCTCCATGCCACCTACATGCCATCTCAACATCCATTGCAGCATTTGGAATGCCTGTACTTCCACATCCTACACCTTTGTATGAAAAAAAAATACTGAAAACTGTTAACAGTAATTGAAGCTTTGGAAGTCATCAATGACACTTTTGCTTAATCTTTTAAAATCTGTCACTTTGGGGTAAAAAAAAATTTTAAAAACCCTAATGGTTTTCTAATAAAAATAGCTATGACTGTAATTCACAGATGGTTTACTTTTACAGGAGTCAGAATGACATTAACATTTCAATCTAAGCTAAGAACACTGTGTCGCCCAGGGAGTGCTAAGCAGAGAGTGGCTCAGTAGGAGAACATTTTAACCTTTTTCTCTTCTGGCAAGAAATATCCTTTGATTAGAGAAAACAACCTAAATCCAGGCAGGCAATGATTTCCAAATTTGGCCTGATATCAGAATCCTATCTCAGATCCATTTGATTTGATATAGAGCATTCAATACCTTTTACCATAATTGCCATACATAAGTACATTACACAGAGAGGCAAAATGGCCAACCCTTCTATGTCAATTGATTCAATTCAGAGTTAATGTAAGTCCCTGGAAATTTAGAAATCATCTAATCTTGTTTGTTTCCATGACATGGGAAGCTCATTAAATGGGCATCGCCAGTTAGCAACTGAGCATCAATAATAGTCATGTGCTTTCTGTGGATGAAGATGGATTATCTAGTTTGATTTCTTAGGAAGTACTCTGTAATGCTAATTTTATTGTACAACATTATACACAATTTCTACGAACACAGAATTTTAAATAAGAATTTGGCTTGCCTTGCTTACTACAAATAATTTGACATGCTTATAACCTTGGTCACCCAAAAAAAATGAACATAGAGTTCTTTTAGCCAGCATTTAGTTAGCATCTACTATGACAATAACACTATTCTAGGTGCAGTGAAGGTATGAGAGGTAATGATGACTAAGCTCTGGCTCCCAATTTCTATAGTTTACTAGTGTAGTAATAAAGGTAATTGGTGACATTTCTATATTAAGTAGTGATTGCAAAACAGTTCATATTCATTACCTACTTGACTGTGAACTCCATGGATACTGTGACTAGGTCTTCTACCTAGTATGGTCTTCCCCTGCATCTAGTCCTATCTTCTGGCCAGTGTTCATGTACAGAAGATGCTTAATTAATATTATGTATCTTTTTTTTTTTACCAAATCTAGTTTTGTTAATCCTCATCATTTCAATTACAATTATTCTCACTTTACAGATAAGAAAATTGAGGCTCAGGTCCACACAGCTAGTAAACAGTCAATCTAAAATGTAAGTCCAGGAATTCTAATTCCTAGTAGAGTATTCTTTGAACAATATCATGTTACATCATGCTACCAGAGAGAAGTATACAAAAATAAATCAAGTTAAAATGTAGAAGTACAATAACAATGTATGTGGGCATAACAGTAGAGTACGTAAGAGGGGGATCATGGGTTCATAGACTTAGAACTAGAAAGGACCTTAGAGATCTTAGTTCAACCTGGTCATTTGAAATTTGAGAAAATTAAGATATAAGAGAGGTTAAATAACTTTCCTCCAGGTCACACAGGGAATATGTCACAGAGATGAGATTCAAACCCAAGTTCCTCTAGCTAAATCAAATGTGTTGGACATTTCTTAGTTTTGCTGACTCTTCAAAGTGTTATTACCCAATGAGGGGATACGGATTTAGTGGTTATGTGTGCATAAACTAAGCCAAAACATCTAGATAGAGAACAAAAGTTCGTGAAGTCTTTCAAAATTTTGATCATATCAAACATTCAAGTATCTTCCCAAAGACCTCAAACAAAATTTACTAGGGATATTTGATGATGTCTTCAAAATTTATAAAGGGACTTTGCCTCATACCCTTCCATTATGTTATGTGAAACTCTTTTTATTTTTTGAGCATACTACTCTTTATCTTCATAGTTTTCATGACCACCTTCCTGGACAGTCTAACATTAACTGTAAACTATTTTCCCCATAAATCCATCAATAACTACATTTATTTATTGTCCTATCCCAGAAAGGTATCCCTTTCAGTAATCCCCCTTGCTTCAATAACAGAT
>NW_020954559.1:8347784-8370871 GCF_900497805.2 Vombatus ursinus
CAGCAATCATATAGAATGTAAAGTCATCTTTTGAAAGAAAATGGAAGAATATGAGCAGCATCACCTAATAAAACAGTGAGAAGTGAAAGAAAAAAAATAATTTAAGTAAATCTTGGTGAGAGACCCAACTAAGCAATGTCATTCCAAAGTCATTTAAGGATGAAATGGGAATGCTGGCAATAGGAAGTTGAAAGATGGAAAAGATCTGCATAGATTTTTATAGCAATTTTTCAACATCAAGGAAAATGGAATAATGTATCTGCTAACATCATAGTCCTAGGTATACTTATTGTATAGGAAATTGTAATGTCTCTGAAGAAAAAAAAAAGGAAAAGGTCACTTGATTAGGTTAAGATTCTACAATTGTACTAGAAGCCACACGATTTTGAAGGCTGAGAAGAGAGGTTTCTTTCTTTCTTTCTTTTGGCTAGGCAATGGGGTTAAGTGACTTGCTCAGGGGCACACAGGTAGTAAGTGTTATGCATTTGAGGCTGTATTTGAACTCAGGTCCTCCTGACTCTAGGGCCAGTGGTCTCTTCACTGTGCCACCTAGATGCCCCTGAGAGGTTTCTAAAGGAAGGAAAAAGACCAAAGAATCAAAAGGAATCTGAGATCTTATCATTGACCCCTTCACAAAGGAAATCAAGAGAAAAAAACATAAAAAAACTGACTCATATGCTTACTTTCCCATTTATATAAAATTTCTGAGAATCATGTACATATGCAACAAGAACATCCTTGACAAGAGTGTCTTACATTTGCTACATCTTTTAGCTATTGTAAGAGTATCCAGATGTGTTTTTACATTATACTCCATAGTAGACTGTATCTTACAATAGCTAAAAGATGTAGCAAATATAAGATCTCACTAGGCTTGCTATTTGTTGAATAAAAAAAAAGACATTTGCTTCAGTAGAGCATGATGAACTCTTAAAGGACCTGACCTAACAAGTGGTTGCCCACGCATATGACAAAACAATATAAGATTCCTTGAAAGATATAACTTAACCTAATCAAGTGACCTTTTCCTTTTTTTTTTCTTCAGAGACATTACAATTTCCTATCCAGTAAGTGTACCTAGGACTATGATGTTAGCAGATACGTTGTTCCATTTTCCTTGATGTTGAAAAATTACTACAGATCACCCTGTGATCAGTAATAACAATTGAGGCATAAAACAGAAAAATGTCTCCTTTCCAGAAGTATTTTGCACTCTTATGGAGAAGTGGTACAGTACCCACATCAGAGTGATTCCATATAGCTATTGAGGTCTTTTAGATGCTCCTCTTCTAAATAGCAGTTGTGCTGTTTATATCAATCCCTAGAACTCTAAATAAGAGCCTCTTATCTGAGATCTATTGCCACTCTACATAGTCTGGACTAACTACTAGCACAGAAAAATCGAAATGGATGAAATAGGGTCTATTATTCAGACAATAATGTATAATTGAATGGACAACCTATAGAGTTCATGCATTAGTGTAAATGCTTTGGAGAGACACTGCAGATTATTAATTGAGTCTAGTTTTCTTTTTTGTTTTGTTTTTTTTTTACAATTGATCTAAGTAATGCATATCTAAATCACAGATGACAGGGTAAAGCCAGATTACTTTTATGAAATTGAAAAGTTATTTTAATGACTTCTGGCTTGAAACAAAGTTTTCATCTTTGTATTACCTGTGTTTTCCAAAATGTTTGTAGAGATTCAAGTGATAAATACTATTCATCTTAAAAACCAAAAATTAAAAAACAAGCACAGGGCAAAGGAGAAGCACATAGTGGACATTAGTCAGCTATGGCACATCACAAACATGGAGTTATAAAGGAGATGTTGACTAAAGAATATCATGAAAGATGTTTGAGCAATAAAGAAGACAGGCAGTTTGCAATGGAAAGAGACAAGAATGATCAATGGGTAGCTCCCATGTTCCATTGTTAAAGCCTCAAGATCAAGAGATACAAAGGAAGGATACCAACATGTTGGGTATTCTTGCAGAAAACTTATTGTAGGACATGTACAGGAGTGACACAAGATGAATAGGCATGGTTGGTTTACAATATATATTGTTAATAGGATTACCCACTTCGATGAGATCATAACTCCATACAAGTTTTTCAAGAACTAATTGAGACCCTCACAAAGTTATCCTGTGTCACTTCAACTAAACCTTCTCTAATGTTTAGCATTTCATTTATTAATTTATTTTATAAGGTCCTAATTCATTCCCCATGATTACTGCTTTGGACTTTCTTTTCCCTCAAATTTTCAACCACATCATACTCCTAATCAGAAGTGGTTCTTGACTCCTCTTTTTTTTAATTGTGTGTGTGTGTGTGTGTGTGTGGCAATTGGGGTTATGACTTACCCAGTGTCACACAGCTAGTAAGTGTCAAATGTCTGAGGCAGAATTTGAACTCAAGTCCTCCTGACTGCAGAGCCGGTACTCTATCCACAGCACCACCTAGCTGCCCCTTGACTTTCTTTTACTTAGAAAATTGACACTGACTTTGATGCCCTCATCAGGCTATTAATGAAGACTTCTTTTTGACTTCAAAATAGTTCCCTCCATATATAGATACATAGATGTAACTATAACTATAGATACATATAGGAAATGCCCTTGCTTACTAAGGCTGACCTCATAAGGTTCTTTATCTCCTAATTTCTCACTCACTACTAGAATTTGATCCTTCATGTATTTCCTACCTCTTCATTGTTTTCCAAATTTCCCTCTTCCACCATTTCTTCCCTTCTTCCTATAGACACACTCTATCTCACTTCAAAAAAGCCTTTGCCAGATCCTACTGCATTCTCATTCTGCTGTCCTATTTCTATTTAACTACAGAACATTTAACATTGAATTCTATCCTTGGTGCTGCCAGTTCCACACCACCCTCTCACTTCTTAATCCTTTGAAGTGCCACTCTGCCCCTACTCTTCTACTGAAAAATATACTGGCAAATGTCACTATTGATCTTCTAGACACTAAATCTAGGGAAATTATATTATTTCATTTTTTTCTTAATATTTACAGCTTTACAACTTCTTTACTTGATAGTTTTGAAAACTCTCTCCTTTTGGAATTTTCCTTCCTTACATTTTATGATATTATACTATTCTGATTGACCTCCTACCTCTCTCACCACTCCTACTAGATTTTCTTGTGCTGGATAATTTTCCTCCTCCTACCCCTTAGATGTGAGTAATCCAAGCAACTCCAAAATCACAGTACTTATATCTCTCACAGCACTTTGTTTCTATATGAACTTGTCTATTCCTATGACTTCTTTATCCATCAATATTATCTGCATGACTCTCAAATATATACTTCATTCTTTAATTTCTCCTGAAATTAAGGCCCATATGTTTAACTACCTTCTGGACACCTCTATTTGGATGTTCCATCATCATATTAAATTCAGGAATTCTTAACTTAGGGTCCATAAATTTGTTTAATTTTAATGTTTTGATGACTATATGCCAAAATATTTGGTTTCCTTATAGTCCCATTTACTTATCTTTTACATTTAAAAATATTCTACAATTGTCTTTCAGTTTCACCAGATTGCCAAAGGGATCTATGACAGAGAAAAAAAATTATAATCTCTGTCTTAAATGCAGTATGTCCAAACCAAATTCATCCTACACAGAACCATCCCTGTCATCAGGCTTCCCCGTTTCATTCAATTGTACAACCATTCTCCCATTCTTAAAGTCATTTTCCATCTTGCTTCTCCCATAAGTCAACAAACCATATTGTTTCTTCTTTTTTGCCATTCTTTTCCCCAAGTCTTGGTCCTTAAAATCTCATACTTAGACTGTTCTATTGGCCTCCTAATAGGTCTTTGCCTCCAGTTTCTCCCCACTCCAATCTATCCCACACACTTCTTCCAGATAATTGTCATTATTATTATATAAACACAGGCTTGCCTATTAAATCCCTATATTTAAAGACAACAACAGCAAAAACAATAAACAATATTCTTTCCTCCCAATTGCCTAAAAGTCCATAGTCCTTACACTGGTATTCACCTCAATCTACACTTAGCTTTAACCTACCTTTCTAGCTTTCCCCAAATTCTTTTGCAACCCAAACTTTCAGCTCTATCCAGATTATTCTACCAATTGTTTCTTGAACCTGCCTTGGATATTCATGTCCCCATAGCTTTGTTCACACATTCCTCCTGCCCCAAAATGGTGCTTTCCAACTACTCTTATATCTGTATCTACCTCTTTGCCCATATGAATTTTTGTCCTTCTTGAAGATCCAACTCAAGTATCTCCACTTTTAAACAAAGATTTTCTCAATCATTCCAGCCCACAGTGAATGCCCCCTCCTTTATATTGTATAGTATGTCTTATCTGCTACCATTCATTTGGCCTAATCAATATATTGCTTTATATTTTATTGAACTGCTCATATTTACAAATATTTTTTGCCAATTACTCCATGAAGACATTGGAGGGCAGAGATTGAGACTTATATTTCTTTCAGTCACCCTTCCATCCCTTAAGTGATCAATGATTCTGTTTATTGTCTGATAGGTTGGACAGATGTGACCTAGCAGTCTTACTTGCTTTTGCTATTTCTGAGTTTTGCTTTTTTATGCTTAGCCTTGAGCACATTTTGCCTTTGAGATTTAGTTCACCACTATGAATGACACATCACCTTTGGTGATGAACAGATAGATGACATGCCCCCTCCTTTCCAATGCCTGTCTCACAGATTTGTTCTGCATTGCTCACAGACAGTACCAACTGTTTTTCCTGTTGATTGCCAGAATAAGTCAGTAGTTGAAAAAAAAGACCACAAATCAACGATGATGGATGGGAATAACATTATATAATAAAGTTCTAGTTAGACAATCTTCTTTTATTACTTTAAGAATGTGGTTGACATGGTAGAGCAAGCTATAGCTTCAAAGGTTCTCCTCAGACAAGGTGACTCTAAGTAGTACATTAAAATTAGACAAGATTACATGACAGAAGTAACCAAGACAAAACTTTTTCAATGATCCATTAGAACATTAATATCAGATGAGATATTAAATTAGGAGACGTATTTGCCAGTCATGTAAGATGCCCAGTGTGGTCAGTCACATCCACCCCAGTAAAGATAACAGTCATTATTATGAAGTTCTTCATAATCCATATTCATTAATGACATTATAGTAGATCTCTCAGGCCTGGGATCACTGCAAAGCTTCTTTAATGAAATACACAGTAAGGTGGAAGAGATAAATATAACATCTACAGTACCAAAACAAAGTGGACAAAAAAATCCCATGGGTTGCCTAGATTATCACATATGGCTGGATGGGAAAGTAGAATATACATACATGCATACATACACACACATATATATAATATATGTGTATGTATATATGTGTGTGTATGTATATATTTATGTGTGTGTGTGTGTAGCAGCTAGGTGGTGCAATGGATAGAATACTGAGCTTGAAATCAGGAAGACTGATTTTTATGAGTTCAAATCTTGCATCAGCCACTTACTTGCTATGTTATCCTAGGCAAGTCACTTAACCTATTTGCCTCACTTCTTTATTTGTGCAATGAACTGGAGAAGGAAATGGCAAACCACTCCAGTATCTTTGCCAAGTGAACCTCAAATTGGATCACAAAGAGCAAGACATGTTTGCAAATGATTGAACAGATCATTTGTATATATGTATACAGATATTTGTATATAGATACAACAGATGTATGTATGTAGATATAGATACAGATATAGAAGAAATGAAATAGATGTGGATATAGAAGATATAGAAGAAATCAGAAATGAAGAAAAAGTGTTATGGCTAAATTGTTTTGGAGAAATCATGTGGTGCTTTCTGTGATAATAAACTATTCGCTACTACAAAAGTCCAAGTCGACCATATTCTTCTATTGAAACTTCATCATGTTAAATTCTGGAATACTATGATATAATAAGAATAAAAAGTTGTAAGTTGTCCAAAGAGCAATAAAAATGCTTATTGGTGCATGATATCTGGCTACTGTGTTAGTAATGATGACCTCAAGGACAAGAAAAAGCATAAATAAGTCATAAGCATAATAGTCACAATATTTTTAGGAGATCAAATAATTGATAAGGTATCATTTATAAAGGAAAAATAAAAGGACTTTGGATATACATAAGATATAATTCACATACAAACAACATTTTGTCTTTGTACAAGAAAATGAAGGTCATTTTATATTTTTAACCGAACAGAAAAAATAAGCCACATTATTGAAACATTTGCACATAGATGGACATATTTTATGAGAATATTAGTATTAGAAAATGTGAGTGGATGAATTAGATGTCAAGCAAGGAATTGAATTGCATATGTCATGAAAATGATTGACATCAGATGGAAAACTTGAATGGTCAATTGCTGCCCCACAAACTGATAAAATAAATAGTCAAAATTACTCCTAAGCATGGTACAGATTTTGCTACAAAAAATGAGGAAAATCAGACAAAAATCAGAAAAGATGAGACTACAAGGACAGGTTATTTTCTGAATTATTAGAGGGAGTGACTTCACTGTTGAAACCATAGATATTTCAAAATATCATACTTAAGAAACCGTTGTGCTTATCTGGGTAGACTATTTGGGGAGGGTTGCAGTAAATCAGTAGGTATTGATTCAGATACATCCTTCGTAGTCCTTCGCAGCCTCAACCATTGGCTTTGACACTTTGGCCATTTAGAATTAGCTGATGAAGAGCTAGCATTTTTTTCCTCTAAAAAAAAAGTTATTAATTACCTTGAGAGCTTGAGTTGTTAACAACTAAGGAAGGCTGAAGTGCATACCCCACTCTATGTTCTATCTACCACCAGTAAGGGATGATTCTGGATTGTAGCAGAATATATATGTTAATGTATTATAATGTATGGTAATGAATCCTTCTTTTGAGCTGACTTGGGAATAAGAGAGATATGACAGTGTGAACCCCAGGGAAGGATTTGAGAGCCAGATCTGCAAAGGGAGAATTGTACCAGAGAAGCTGTAGAAGAGAGTGAAACCTTGTACAAGCAGACTAAATATAAACCAACATGAAAATATAGGATGTTCCAGGGCATGGCAGAACAATTTGCCTAAAGCTTTATCTGTGGGAATGCCTTAAAAATAATGAACATATTCAAAGGACTTAGTTGAAAGGATTCAAAAGGAGATCGAGGTTGGTGATAACTTTCACAATTTCAACAACAACAACAACAACAACAAAAATGAAAATCAATAAAATGAACTTAAACCTCCTACCTTGAAAAGTCATACTTCAGCCAGCATTACTAAATTTTTTCTGGAAAACATTATATAAGATAAAACAATGTTACAAGAGGTAGTTATTTCCATATGAAATATGTTCTGAATTCAGATATACTGAATAGCATATATACTTTGCAGAATGAATTATTTAAATTATCTCATTTGAAACATACAATCACTCCAGGAGCAATGTACTACAAACATTATTATCTTCATTTTACAGGTGAGGAACCTGAAGCTCAGAGAGGTTAAGATACTTGTCCATGGACACACATAACTTCAGAAATGGGATTAGAACCCAGGTATTCCTAACAAGGCCAGCATTCTAGTCAGAAGGCTATACTCTGCCTTTCACTCCTAGAGTTCTTAGTGCTGAGATAGTCTTATCATAAATATTGACTTTAAATCTCAAATAACTGGGTGAATGACACCAGAGTAGCATTTTATCATCTGTGTTGTAATGAGACAAGAATAATGCCTTAATTATGTTATTCCAGAATAATATTGGCCAGATCAATATTATGTTGAGTGTGCCTATCAGGTCAATATTGTCAATATTGTATGGGGTGTGCCTGTAAGTGAAAGGTCAGATAGATAAAGAAGGATGTTCTTCACTTTGGACAAATGAACAAGGTAACTAGTCTGACCTATAGACAAATTCTCATTTTGTTAAAATGGTTTGGGCCATATTTGTCCCTTTAGCCCCAAACAATATTTTTAGGAGAGCAAATAATTGATAAGGTATCATTTATAAAGGAAAAATAAAAGGACTTTGGATATATGTAAGATATAATTCACATATAGACAACATTTTGTCTTTGTACAAGAAAATGAAGGTCATTTTATATTTTTAACCGAACAGAAAAAATAAGCCACATTATTGAAACATTTGCACATAGATGGACAAAGTTTATGAGAATATTAGTATTAGAAAATGTGAATGGATGAATTAAATAGCTTAATTGGATTTACCACAGGAATGTTCCAGAAAAATGACTGAAGTAATCAGTCTTACCTTAAATGTTCTCAGAATACAGAAAACAACTCAGGGAAATTAAGTCTCAAATGCATTTTTGACATATTTAAGAGCCCTTCTAATATTTGGTGGTGTTTTTAAAATTTTATGTATGAGGTAACATAATATAATATTGTCTATATTCACTCTACTTACCAAAGTCAATAGTTACCTTATGTTTAGAAGAACAAATATTAGTAATTCTCTCTTCTAATCTCCAAAGTTAAGATCTACTCTACTACATTCATTTTTCTTTCCGAAATCCCATGAATATACTAAGGATTTTGCCTAAGCAATATTTTTGCCACGTCTAACAGAAATAGACCATTGCATTAAACCACAGAGAAAATTGAAAAGATTCTTTGATTATTAACAAGCAGAATATATATATATATATATATATATATATATATATATATATACACACACACATACATACATCTGTGTGGTCAGAGAAAAGATATACATTATACTTTAAGTATGAAGGTTATGAAATTTCATAAGCTTAGCTTATAATAAATATATTTTAAAATACATTTTATTGCTATATTTCTTACATCTTCTTACATTCCCATTTATCCCTCCCCTTACCCCTTGCAAGAGATCCCTCCCTTATAGCAAAAATTTTTTTAAAGGAAAATTTGTCTAAATTTGTCTGTTCACTTGTCTAAGTAAAATATATGTGTGTGTATGTGTACATTATATGTGTGTATGTGTACATGTGTATGTATATCATATATATATAATATATATATTTATGTGTGTATAAAATCTGACAGTCTTCACAATGATGCACAACTGTGTGAGGTAACTGACCCTCATGCAAAGAGGGGAGAAGAGCTGTTTTCTCATATCTCATTAGGACCAAAGTTGTCCTTTTTAATCTTTTAACATTCACTTTCAATTGTTTTGTGTTTATTGTAGCATATACATATATATGTATATAGATAGATAGATATACCCACAAATACACATATATGTGTTATTTTCTTGCCTCTACTTACTTAACCATCTTACTACATCATTTTGTCTTTTTATGATTTTTTATTCATCTTATTTATTGCTTCTTACAGAATAGTAATACTATATTCCATTACATTCACATACTACAATTTGTTTAGCTATTCCTCAATCAATGGGTATCGCCTACTTTGTTTTCAGTTTTTGCTACTACAAAAGTGCTGCATTAAACATTTTATTTTGAAACTTTCTCTTTATCAATGACTTCCTTGAGGTACAAATAAGTGTTTTAAATAATTTTACTTGACAAGTATTTTCATGACTATCTTCATACTTGATTGAGTTAATCTTACCATTACAAAAATTTTGTGAGAATTGGTTTGAGGATATGTGAAAGTTTAGGGAAGAAAATTATATTCTCAATAAATACATTTGTTGCATAATGTTTTACATAAAAAATAGAATATTATCCCTCAGGTGATGTTTCTGCAAAATTTTCAAATTTAATATTCAAGTCCTATTTTATAACACCTTAAATACAATAGAGACAAAATGTCATAAAAAGTTAGCATATTGGGCTTGGTGTCAAGAGAATCTGAATTCATATTCTGTCTCCAGCACTTAGTTGTGCAAACCTAGGCAAGTCACTTAAACTCTAGATGCCTCAGGAAAATCCCCACAATTTATTTACTAAGTTATAGACTTGTTTTTAACTATGCTAAAGAAATCACAAATTCTTCAAATGGTCATAAGTGCATCATAAGTTATAATATAGAGGTTATAGAGGATAAGCAAACAAAATATGGACTTTCTATATGGAGTTTATGTATGTATTTCATATTATACTTATACATTAATATAAATTAATAACACATATAAAACAATTATAGTAGTTGGTCAATACCATAAAAAAGACCAATTAGAATTTCTGAAAGTCTAAATAATAAAATATTTAAATATGCATTTTTTTGCTTTAAAGTGCAGTATACATAGTAACTCAAACTAGGTTAAATAATTATTGTCCCAAAGAAGACCAATCCTAAAAAACCTGCTTAGTACATGGAGACAAGTGATTTATAATTAGGATGTCAGTTAGTAGAATGAGGATTGGAAAATCATCAAGGGACTTGATGAGTAAAATGCTTTGTTGTTTTCAGTATTTCAAACATTATTCCTTGTCATTCACTGAGTTTACATGATTAATTTTCATTATCTTTGAAGAGGGTATGATTAGCAAAAGTAAACATAGCACAGCTCCTATCTCAATTAACACAAATTCCAAATTATGGAAGTTGAAAATAATGAAAAACACCTGTGATCAAAATCCTAGTTCTGATAGTTCCTGTGTGACCTTGAGTGAGTGTTTTTTTCCTCTTTAGTTTTCAGTGTTATCACCTATAAAAGAAAAGGGTCCTACTAAATGATCTTTAAGGTCCCCTTATGGGCTAAATCCCATTTTCTTGTTTTATCATTATGGTATGGTAATAGGAACAAGATCAACTAAAGCCAACCCGGTAGTTAAATAATAATAATAATTCCCACAGTCTGATTTTTAACAGTAATTAGTATTAACGGAATGGATTGTTTCTTTGTCAGTATGTTTACATGGATGATAAGGAGAGACCAGGTGTAAAGACAATGATAACCAAAAACCCGCACAATAATCCTAGATGGTGATTATTCATTTATCAAAAGCAGGTTTCCAAGATCCAGAAAAGAAGACCTTAGAACAGAATATCATCATTATCATCATGTGAAACATTTAATGAGTACTCCAGGTGTGTTTCACAGTGGACTAGAAATCCCTAGGTGATATGCCTAATAAATAGATAAGAGTGATTGCTAATTAGCATATCACTTGGTAGAATATCAAAATGTAGAATGTCTAAGGTGCCTGAAGATGTTGAAAGTAGTTTTTTGTCTTGAGGATTTTAAACATTCTTCCTCACAACTGTGTTTAAACCATTATCTATATTGCAGAGATTAATTCAATAGACAAGTGTCTTACCTTACGGAAATAACACTCTAAAAGAAATAAAGTTTAACAAAGAAGCCACACATTCAGCAAAATATCTGTGTCCTACAAAATTATAATATTCCTATTTGCATATGTTTTACATTTTGTCTATTTCTAGTAGTAAATTTAAGGTAAGAAAAGAATTCCAAAGGAGAGAAAAAAGAGGCATGTGGAGATGAGTAACTAGAATTCATTCATATCTGAACTCTTGTCTCCAAGCAAGAATGATAAAGTCAGTTCTGCCATTTTTTTTACCAAGAGGTGCAAGTACAAATACTATCCTGTTGATAGTGTTTGTCCAAATATGTGAATATTCATATGAAAATATTGGTACTTGATTATTTAAAGACATGTATAGTACAGAACTGCTGAAAAGTAAGGTCCTTCAAAGATGTACTTGTACATATTGTATGTAATGATGTTAAGAAAGGAGATATAGTAGAGGGGGGAAACCAAACTATTATTTTTGGTGCTCCCTCCCAGCCTTCTGATGGAAAAAAAAGTCTCTACCCTGTGATTATTTACCCATCATCATTTTAGCATTTCCTTGTTGTTGAATGTTTTCCTGCTGTTTGTGTTTTAGACAGGAGTCCGAAAAGTGTTTCTAAAATACTGGCAAGCTGACCAACTCAATGATTTGTGCCTTCAGTTCCAGAGGAAAATTATAACCTGTCAAAAAGGTAACAATTACATGTGGATATTTGTGAACTGTATTTTTCGCATACCCATACAAAGCTTTTGGGTACAGTAGAATTGTTTTATCTCTAAATGGTAATAATTATACATTAATATTTCTGAACTGTGTTTTTATTTGTTATGCACACTTATTTGATTATGAGTTAAAGTAAAACTTTTCATTTGTGTAGGATCCACTTTTCAATTGACCATGACATTAATTATTTGGCACAGTATTTGCATATGCAGCTTTTCAGGGGTTAGAGACATTGCTTTTTAGCTAATCCACCCTTAACTTAATCATTTATTGGCAGCAATTTTTTTATAACCCCATGCTATAGAGAAGAGGAATTTAATACATTGATCTTTTCTTTACTAATTTCAACAAAGATGTTATGGTAACAACCACTAAAATTCTCCTCTGATTTTTCCTTGAGATGTTGAGCTGACACTGGGTTGTCAGAGTTAATGCCAGAGGACCACAGGTGCTGTCAGGTTTTCCCCAGGCTACAAAGATTTCATATATAGGCTGGTAATGGGATGTTTGTTGTTTAACTTTCAGCCTCTAAGTTTTCAGGGTTTGTCACCTTCTTAGCAGTGGGTGATGATTTTTAGCCACAGTAATGCTAAAAGGCCATCTACTAAAATGTATAGTACTATTACCCCCTCTTTCAACTCTATCTCTACCACCAACACTACCACTATTACTCCTCCTCCTCTTCTTCATCCTTCTATTACTAAAAGTACTATTACTACTAATAATAATAATAATAGTCATTAGCATTTACATAGTACTTTAAAATGTGTGCTTTAACATAGATTATCTCATTTGATCCTCAAAATAATCACAAATAGTTGATATTACTATCTTCATTGTACAGATAAGAAGAATGAAGCTGAGAGGTGAAGTGTTTTGCCTAGGGTCATAAAACTAATAAGTTTCTGAGGCAAATTTTAAACTCAGATCTTCTTTAACTCAAGTCTCATGCCTTATATAAGGCTATGATCTTAAACTTGGGCCTTGAAGACTATTTGTTAAAGTATAGGGAGGCATGATGGGGGATGGATGATGTATACTGATAAAAACATAAATCTTTTAAAATACTGAAATATAAGATTTTATATATATATGTGTGTGTATATGTATATGTGTGTACATATACATACAATATACATTATGTGTGTGCGTGTGTGTGTATGTGTATTAAAGTTAAGTGCCAGTGGAAGAAATGGTAAATTTGGAGTGACAGGACCCGGGTTCAAATATAACCTCTGCTCCTTATTATTTTTGTGAACTTGGAAAAGCCCCTTAAAGCTCTCTGACCTCAGTGTCCTCATCAATGAAGGTTTTGAAGTAAGGGAGCATGAAAGGGATCAGAGAGCTGGCCTCAAAGTAAGTTAAGATGTGGTTTCCAGATGCATTTGGTGGTGTGACTCAGTGACTCAGGCTACAATGACTATAAATTGCTATTTGATTAGCATTGCTATGTGAGTTCCATCCTGGGAACCCTTTATCAATGAAACCATGGAGTCAGTATATGTGTGTTTTATGTGTGTGTGTACACACAAGCATTGTAGATAGATAGGTACATAGGTAGATAACAGATATAATAGATCTTTTTAATATAATTGTCAGACTTCTAGGGAGGCAGAGAGTAAGTTGTCATTTTTATTCACTTATTTTGTCCTAGCTTCAGAACTTCAAGCATTAGTGATTCTGTGAGTGTGAATTCTGCTACACAGAAAATAATCACAGCCCCTTAGGTAGCGCACAGCACTTGAAGTTAAGGCAGTCCTAAGTTCAAAGCCTGTCTCAAAAACTTTCCTAACACTTTCAGCTTCAGTCCCTATCTATAAAGCAACTGTAATAATATCAACTACCTGAGGTTGTTATGAGGGTCAAATGAGATAACATGTGAAAAGTTTTGAAAATCTTAAAAGTTTTATGTAAATACTAGGTAACAGGTGGAAGAGGAAGAATGGTATTATTACAATTTAGTAGTATACATAGTAACTCAAACTAGGTTTAGAATTACTGTGGATAAAAAATCATCACTATGCTTCCAAGTTGGTAATGAGCCTTTGACACTTAAGTAGGCAGGAAGTTAGACAACAGATACATAGTCCATCATGAGTTCTGTCTCTGAGGCATGTGTGTGTGTGTGTGTGTGTGTGTGAAGAGACTGGACTATAGATGACCCCTGAGTTATTTTCCATCTTGGAATCTTGTTATTCTATTAACTTATTATTTATATGTTCCTGGAATTTTACATATGGTCACACTGTCTATTAAAGCCCCAGAAAGAAAATATTTTATCTGCCATTACTACAGAGAGGGGAAATAAAATACCCCAGCTTCTGTTCCAAGGATGAAAGAAATAAACAGGTTCCATAATAATAAAAACTAACATGTAACATTTGCAAAGCTTGTCCTATATTACATGATTTTATTATCACAACAAACTTGTGAGGTAGATAACTATCTTTATCTCCATTTTACAGATGTGAAACTGAGACTAGGAAAGTTAGTGACTTGTCCAGGAAAGTATATATATGCCTTACTTATTATTTTGATATTTTGGAAATTTGGTTAGCATTTGAAATGTTTTCTTCATAAACATATCTTGAGTGAAAAAACATCCATTTCTTACATATTTCTTTTTCTGTTTCATTTGGTGTTGTTATTTTGGCTTAGACAAATCTTTAGATGATTTTTAAAAACTTAGTTTAACAAGAAAAAAACATGTTTAGATCAATTTAATTAAAATAGTTTTGCATTGTACTTAATTGCCACAAATTTGAACTACATGGAAAGGCAGAAAGTGGAGAGTTATTGTCAATTTTTAAAATTTTTTGGTAATTTTTTAAATATTCCGAGAAGTCAACAATATTTTAGAATTTAAGGCAAGTTTGCAAGGAATACCACAAATCTCTGACCCACACGCAATGTGTTATAACCTCTGTGGACAACCTTTCATAGGTTTACAGGCATAAGGATAATATGTATTCCATCTTCTGCAAAGAGAAACTGATGAGAATCTTTGCGTTACATAGTTTTGGAAGTTTTGTTGATATACTCCATGCAACTGAGATGGAATAAATATATACTGACCAATAACTATAGAAAGGGGCACCATGGAATAGTGGATTTAGAATCAAAAGATCTATGTTTGAAGTCCTATCTCTTTGATTTACTAGCTGTATTTCCCTAGACAAGTCACTGATCTTTCATGGCCTTAATTTTATCATCTGAAAAAATGAGGTGGAAATTATGTAGCATACATTATTTCATAAAATTGTTGGAACGATCAAATAAGCATACATATATATATATGCACACACACATATATATATGTATATACAAATGAGTAAATACACACACATACACATAAATTCTTTCTAAACTTAAAGCCTATAAACATTTAATTTTTTTCTATTCACTTTTGTATGTAAAGGGTAAGGGAAATACCACGAGAGGTGTTTAAACAGAGGCTGGGGCAACACTTAAAGGGGAAGTGTTAATGAATGTTTAACAACCAACTTGGTTGTTGGTACTCTCTAGAGGGAAAAGTGCATAGAAAACTTTTTTTTAAATGCTTTTACTTTTTATCAATTACATGTAAAAACAATTTTAACATTTTAAAAAAAAAATTGAGTTTCAAATTTCCTTCCTCCTCTCCTCCCTCCTTGATAAGACAAGCATTTTGATATAGATTATATATGGGCAGTCATGCAAAACACATTTCAATATTAGCCATGTTGAAAAAGATGTGAAGGAACTAGATGCAGTAATATCAGGCCTTTATATTATATTATAAGGTGAGAGCAGTGTTTAATTATAAAATGAATAATTTTGATTATTTTAAATTAAAATTTTCCTGTATAATAAAACTTATATAGCAAGAATAGAGGTATACAGAAAATTGGGGAAAAAACTCTTATAGACAATCTCCCAGATAAAATGTGATTGGGTCAGAATATTGTTGTAGTGTAGGAAATGAGCTGGCACATTTAGTAAAATATGGAGAGACTTGAACTTATGAAGGAAGATGCTATATACCTTCAGAGAAACAGATAACAAGTGGAAATAAGCAAATGGTCTTATGGATATGTGTATATATGTGTATGTTTATATATATCTATGTATATGTATGCATGTGTATCTATATCTATATACATATATGTGTCTGCATACATATGTGTGTATATATACATATATATGTAAAGCACAGATATAGATAGATATCTGTGCATGTGTATCCATTCTTAATTGTAGCCTTCTGGGGGAGGGGGAGGAAGGGGGAAAAATAAAGTAAAAAGTGCACAGCTCAGTACAAAAGATACAAGGAAGCAAAGAAAAGATGGGCAGCTTTGAAAATAATGTATAATATTTATTATATAAGTTTTCTTGGAATGGAAATTAATTGCTTTATATTGAATCCATTCATGTTCTGCTGTGTACATGGCAATTTTTTTTCTTTTCTTATTTTGTATTTAAGTTTAAAATAAATTTTAAAACTTAAAAAAAATTAACCATGTTGCAAAAGAGAACATAGACACCTCCCCCCCCAAAAAAGAAAGAAAAATAAACAAGAAAAAAAAAGAAAGTTTTTAAAAAGTATGCTTTGGTTGACATTCAGACTCCATCAGCTTTTCTCTGGAGGTAGATAGCAATTTTTATATGTCCTTTGAAATTGTCTTGTATCATTTTATTGATGAGAATAGCCAAGTCATTCACAGTTGACCATCATATAATATTGATGTTACTGTGTACAATGATCTACTGGCTTTGGTCATTTCACTTTGCATCAGTTCATATAAGACTTCCCAAGTTTTTTCTGAAACCATCCTACTTGTCATTTCATATAGTACAGTACTATTCTATCGCAACCATATACCACAGTTCATTCAACCATTTCCCAATTAATGGGCATCCCATAAATTTTGAATTCTTTGAATTCACAAAAAGGGCTACTATAACATTTTCATGCATATAGGACCTTTTCCTTTCCTTTGATCTCTTTGGGATATAGACCTAATATTAGTATTGCTGGATCAATAGACCTTTAGACATAGTTCCAAATTTTCTCTAGAGCAATTAGTTTGTTACTACACCAACAGTGAATTAATGTCCCAATTATTCCACATCTCCTCCAGCATTTGTCATTTTCCTTTTCTGTCATGTTAACCAATCTCTAATGAATTGTGATTTAAAGCATTTTTTTTCTTATGACTTTAGGTAGCTTTGAATTCTTCTTCTGAAAACTGAATGTTTGTATCCTTTGATGATTTATCAATTGTAGAATGACTCATAAATTTGACTCAGTTTTCTATGTATTTGAGAAATGAGGACTTTGTCAGAAAAACTTACCATAAAATTTTTTCTCAATTTCCCATATTCCTTCTAGTCTTGGTTGAATTGACTTTGCTTGTGGAAAAAATTTTTAATTTAATGTAATCATAATGATCTGTCTTAAATCCTGTAATACTCTCTCTTGTTTGGTCATAAATTATTCTCTTCTCCATAGATCTGACAAATAAAGCATTTCACGCTCCCTTAATTTGCTTATGTTATCACCCTTTATGTCATTATCTTGGTATCTGGTATGAGATCTGTTTTATACCTAGTTTCTGCCAGAATGCTTTCCAGTTTTTCCAATAATTTTTTTTTGTTTGGTTTTTTCTTTAGGCAATTGGGGTTAAGTGACTTGCCCAGGGTCACACAGCTAGTAAGTGTCAAGTGTTTGGTCTGAGGTTGGATTTGAACTCAGGTCCTCCTGACTTCAGAGCCAGTGCTCTATCTACTATGCCACCTAGCTGCCCCCCAATAATTTTTTTCAAGTAGTCATTTCCCCCCAAAGCTTGGATCTTTGATTAGCTTAGCATGGTTATTTACTACTGTGTATTGTGTCCCTAATCTCTTCTACTGATCCACCACTTCATTTCTTAGCCAGCACCAGATTCTTTGGATGATTTCTACTTTGTAATATGGTTTAAGATCTAGTACTGCTAGATCATCTTCCTTCACATTTTTTTCATTGATTCTTTTCATATTCTTGACCCTTTGTTCTTCCTGATGAATTTTGTTATTTTTTTTAGCTCTACAAGATAGGTTTTTTTGGAAGTTTGATTGGTATGTAACTAAATAAGTAAATTAATTTAGGTAGATTTGTCATTTTTATTATATTGCCTTGGCCTATCCATGAACAATTAATATTTCTCTAATTGTTTAGATCTGACTTTATTTGTGTGAAAAGTGTTTTGTAATTGTATTCACATAGTTCCTGGGTTTGTCTTGGCAGTAGACTCCCAAGTATTTTATATTGTCTGCAGTTATTTTTTAAATGGAATTTCTTTTTTTATTTCTTCCTGTTGGACTTTGTTGGTAATATGTAGAAATGCTGGTGATTTTATATTCTGCAACTTTGCTGAAGTTAATTATTTCAACTAGTTTTTTTTAGTTGATTCTCTAGGATTTGCTAAGTATGCCATCATATCATTTGCACAGAAGAAAAATATGTTTAATCTTTATTATTAACATTTTCTCCATCACTTTTTAAGTCCAGATAAGCCATAAAATAATAAATCAAGTCCTCAATTGTATTGATTGCTCATTTTTGAAGTATGAATGCTCTGAATGAGAATTTACCAATGCTTCTCACAAGTTGGTTGTACCTGGCTCCAGTACACTCTCATGGTGGCTATTTTAGAAACCACTATCTGATAGATGTTACCTCCCTCCCCCACTGACATTCTGCTGCTCCCTCCTATTCCAGACCTGAAAAATTTTCTGCATGGGGATCCTTGAACCTATACAATTTGCATTCTACCCTTCCAGAGGTATAAACTCTAGCTAGAGAAAGTCACAAACAAATTAATCTCTCATACTACAAATTTATAGGGTATAATTTCAGCTCTCCTCCCTCACTGGCTCAGCCCTACTGATAGTCCAAATCATTTTAGGCTACACTGACTGACTCTTGAGCTTATCCCCAAAGCATCTGTTCGGACACTTTTTCTATTATCCCCATAATTATGACACCCACTCATCAAAGTTTTGGCAGGTGACTTAGCCTCCTTCAGTGAGATTGAGGTCATACTATGGAAGCTTACTCAGGTTTTCAATTGCTCAAAACTTCTTTTTTTCCCTTTTTAACATTTAATTTTTATTTTATTTCTCGATTCCATGTAAACAAAATTTTTGACATTTGTTTTTTTTTTATTTTGAATTCCAAATTCTCTCCCTCCCCCCTTAAGAAAGCAAGAAATTTGATGTAGAATATATATGTGCAGTCATGCAGAACATTTCCATATTAGCCATGTTGCAAAAGGAAACAGAGATAAAAGAGAGTTTTTTTTCATGTATGCTACAATCAGCATTCAGATGCCATCAGTTCTTTCTCTAGAGGTGGATAGTATTTTTTATAAGTCCTTCAGAATTGTCTTGGATCATTATATTGCTGAAAGTAGCTAAGTCACTCACAGTTGTTCATCATACAGTATTGCTGTTACTGTATACAAGGTTCTCCTGGTTCTGCTACCTTCACTTTGTATCAGTTCATGTAAGTCTTCCCATTTTTTATAGTAATATTATATTCCATCATGATCATTTACCACTACTTGTTCAGCCATCTCCCAACTGATGGGCTTCTCTTCAATTTCCAGTTCTTTTCCACCATAAAAAGAACTACTATAAATATTTTTGTACATATAGGTCATTTTCCTCTTTCTTTGATCTCTTTGAGGTACAAACCTAGAGTGGTATTACCAGATCAAAGGGTAGGCACACAGTTTTACAGCCCTTTGGGCATAGTTCCAAATTGCTCTCCAGAAAGATTATATCAGTTCACAACTCCACCAATAGTGCATTCGTGTCCCAATTTTTCCACATCCCCCCCAATATTTGTCATTTTCCTTTTCTGTGATGTTAGCCAATTGAATAGGTGTGAGATGGTACCTCAGAGTTGCTTTAATTTGCATTCCTCTAATCAATAGTTATTTAGAGCATTTTTCATGACTAGATAGTTTTGATTTATAAAACTGAACATAGAACACTGAAAGGATCATTATTTATCAGCTGAAAACTGCCTGTTTATATCTTTTAACCATTTGTCACTTTTTGGAGAATGACATCTTCTTATAAAAAATGACTCAGTTGTCTATATTTGAGAAATAAGGTCTCTATCAGACAAACTTGCTGGAAAAAAAATTCTCCCCAATTTCCTGCTTTCTTTCTAATATTGGCTGCATTGGTTTTGTTTGAGCAAAAACTTTTTTTTAATTTGATGTAATCAAAATCATTCATTTTATTTCCTGTAATACTCTCTATCTCTTATTTGGTCATAAATTCTTCCCCTTATCCATATATCTGACCAGTAAAGTATTCCATGCTCCCCTTATTTGCTTATATCACCTTTTATGTCTAAATCATGTACTCATTTTGACCTTATCTTAGTATATAGTGTGAGATGTTGATCAAAACTTTTTAGTATTATCATTCTCTTTCTTCTTTCATCCTTCTTGTCCTCCTATATGTTTGATCCTATTTCCCTCTCACTTCCTTCTGAACCTTGCTCTAGAAATTATTACCCCTCTCTCAAATATTTTCAAATGCTTTCTCTCTTTTGGCTCCTTTCCACTGACCTCCAAATATCAGGTCTCCCTAAACATTTTTTAAAAATAATAAAAACCTTCCTTGACATTTCTGGCTTGTCCAGATACTATTTCTCCTCTTGTACTGCCATATTTCTTGAAATAATTTTCACTCTCCACTCTTATCAATCTGTACAATCTGGCTTTGTCTCCTAATAGTTTACTGAAAATTCTCTTTTAAATGTTACAAATGAGCTTCTAACTGCTGAATTAAATAGCACATCACCCCGTAAGTTTAATACTGCTTGACCTCTCACCAGCTTTTGACATGGTAGACCCTCTTAATGAAGCCCATCTGCTCCCTTAGATTCAGAGCTACCATAAGCATGGCCCTTCTCTTAGACTTTCATTGTCCCTTTTCCATTCCCAACTGTTTAATGTGAGGTTCCCCAAAGTTCTGTCCTTAGCTCTTTTATCTTCCCTTTTGACACTCTCACTTGTGAATAGTCTTCATTCTTAGGACTTTGAGCATTTATTCTATCTCTATAGGATGGAGATGGGTCCTTACAATAAACAATTTTATAGACCTCAGACAAAATTATACTTAAGCTGGACACTGACATAGCACTCTAGCTTTATTGCAAACCCAGTTTTCTCTTAATTAAAAAATTCCTTAAAAATCTCTCTGAGTAATCCCAAAAATTAGTTCTTCTCTTCTCTTGTAAACCACTGTCTTGATGCATTATATGACATGCCTAAGACTTTCTATAATGCTGACATAGGCTCTGCAACCTCATTGTTTTTCATCCATACAAAAATATAAATTTATTCTATAAAAATATTATTTTGGAGTTTATGCCTATAAAATGAATCCATTTTTTATGGTTTGGATTTAACTTGTTTCCAATTATTGGGTGAGCCTTATTGCCTTCACCCTACCTTTACCCTCACCCCCACACACATACCTTTAGGGAGGTTTGAAAAGGAGACTGGACATTTTTGCTATAAATGTAATCATTTGAATTTCAAATCATACTACCAGGAGATTATCTTTCTGAGTATATGTATTTATTACCTTCTAGACAAAAGAAAAAAAAAGTTTCATGACTCTAAAATCTACTAGTCTTTCTGTCACCTTAAAAAATCTCATAAAAATGTCAGAAGAAAAATGGGAAATTAATTTCCTTTTGTGCCAAATCATTTTCTTGAAGTAATTAGTCTTATGCTAAAGAAGCCAATTTGTACCATATAGTATAGTTTAAATGATCAAAAAGACAGTTAGGAATAATGATGGGAAAATGGAGTCCTTCAAATTCTTTGAAATAGATGTCACTGGGTGAATGTTGTTGTTATATGGGGAGGGGTCAGAACAATGAGAGGTGGGGGTGGGGAGAGATCTGGTTTGTTCACATTCATGCTTTAGTTCAAGTAAACAGACATTATAGAGATATGCTAAACTTCACCCTTCCAAAAGACACACTCTTCCTTTTTTTTAAAAGTAACAAGGATGAGTAAACATCAGCTTGTCTTGTTCTGATTTTCTATTCATCTGGTGCTCTTAAGCCTAACTGCATTTTATCCTAAAATAGTTTATATTCATGGAAGCTTTATTGCACCTTTTGCTGTTTCCTTTTTTTTTCAGATTGGTTCAGCATGACTGTTGTGCAATTTAACTTAATACAGTACCACTACATTCCAAAGTAACTATAAACATTTGCCATCTGAAAAAAAAGTTAAGCATTTTAAATGTCTGCATATTTTTCTTCTGAAGCCATACTTGTAGAAAATTTTGTTCACTTCCTCCTTTGTAATCAACCAATATCATACAGATAACCCACTAGTTCATTGTAATGTCAGAGAAATTGACAATTTTAAGGCATTTAATACTTTAGATTTCTCTTATTCCAACTCCCCTCCCCACCCTACCAGTCAGAAAAAATAGTTTTATTTTGCACAATAGATCTCTTGCTTTTCTTTTATTCATTTATTCATCCATTCTTTTGTTTGGTTTCTTCCTTTCTCTTTCTCCCTCCCTTCTTTCTTTCTTTTTTTCTTCTTTCCCCCCTTCCTTCCTTTTCTGCTAAAATTCAGAGACATCTTCTGAACTCACCATCATCACTTCTAGAAAGGCCAAACATTTGAAGTTAGGCTTTTTAGGAGTTGATAATACAGTTATAATATAATATCTACAGGACATTAAAAAGTTTTGAAAATGGCCTTTCTTTAGTCCATTTTATACAAGACTTATTAGCAAAGGAGAAAATCAGTGGTTCGCAAATATTTAAGTAAAAGTGTGTTGCCAGAAATGAGCGTGAATGTTTATCAGAAAAGGATGAAGGGGATGATATTTTGCTCTCAAATTGATAAAGTTTTATACCTACAAAAATATAATCTTTGTCTTTTAGATTGTATATTCTTTGTGTCTGTAGTCTGGCCCTTTTATTTTTTTCCCACAACTATGAAACTTTAAATATGTCTACCTGTCCATGTATCCATCTATCTGTCTATCTATCTATCTATCTATCTATCTATCTATCTATCTATCTATCT